>NW_026946386.1:0-102845 GCF_033847375.1 Trichoderma aggressivum f. europaeum
GAAGAGTTTTAGTTAGTAGTTTAGTTAGTTTTTTTTTTTTATATGACCCGAACCCTAACGTCAGAGACGAGTTTACAGCCTATAATAACTGCTAGGATAAGGGTTATAGGCTATACTTAGGTTTAGCTAACAAGTTCTACTTAAGTTTAAATCTAGCTAATTATAGTAGTTGTTTTAGTTTATAGTTATTCTAGTTTAAATAGTTTATACACACCTGTTATTTACTAGTGTTTCTAAGGTTATTAAACTTAAATAACTGATGGATTAATAAGTAGGTTTATTCCTTAGGAATCCCTTTTATACTAACACTATAGGAGCTTAGCTTATTACAGTTAGCTTATAATAATAAGCTTATTTTTTTAATTTATAAATAAAAAAATATAATTATTTTTTTAATTTATAAACTAAGTTTATTATTAATAGTAAGTTATTATATAAGTAATTTTTAATTTATAAATTAAAAGCCTATATAATATAATTAAAAAAGGTTTTAAGTCTTAGCTTTAAGTTATAAACTTTTTCTTTACTTATAAAGTAAAATTACTAAGGGTTATAAGCTATACTTAAGTTTAGCTAATTAATTACAGTAGTTATTTTAGTCTATAGTTATTTTAGTTTAAATAGTCTATATATACCTATTATTTACTAATATTTCTAAGGTTATTAAACTTAAATAACTAATAAATTAATAAGTAGGAATAGGGTAATATAAGAGAGTAATAATTGTTTTCTCTTAGTAGTAGAGCTTGAATTTAGTAAAGTAGTAGCTTTCGTAGCTATCTTAGATAAGGAGCTGCTGGGTCCCCTTTGTATAAGATACCGTAGTAGTTGAGTTATTAAATCCATTTCAGGCTATAATCCTTTTATTATCTATAGTCATAAATGGCCCACCTGCCTAGTAAGGCAGCCTCTGTATATTACTCTACTAGATAGTAGTATAGCTAACTAAGATAATAAACAATAGGATAGCTTATTCATACGCGTGTACTCCTTATATAACTATTGCCCGCTCCCAATTTCCTATCTTGGCCATCTTAACGTAGCCCTGCCTCCAAAAGTAGTAATCACCACACCAGGTTATATCATACCCATCAAAAAGCCAGTCTCGTCAAAGCTATATATATCTTCATCAAGGATACTCTCCTTAGCGTTTATATTCCATACAATAACAAAGTATTTGCCAATTATGTGTGAACACTCGTATATAGCCCCCTTGTAGCTGTATCTACACATATCACTAGTACGAAGCCCTGACTAACGCCTGATAAAGTTGGATACCCAGTTATTATTGGCCCGTGACGCACCACATATGCCAAGCACTTGGTTGGCGATATCTTCCACGCCAGCTGGAAATAGAGGGAAAGATCGCGAGCCTTGTTCTAATATATATTATACAATGGCTGTTTCTTTTGACTCGGTTAGCTTATTGCTATTAAGCCGTTTATTAGAACGTAACGCAACACTAGCGCGTCTCCGGCGGAAGGTAATTCTAGTTATTTTTAAACAGTTTAGAGGGTCTTATGGATCATAGATTTAGAAAACTCTACATTATTATTGAATTGGATAGAATAGTATAATGTAAAAGGTAGTTTAGTTATGGAAAGTGTGGTGTGGGATAGGGAGGTGTGGCTAGCTTAAGGAGCCGCTTGCTTATGAACTATATTAAGCATTCTAAGTTTATTTATTATAGTTATTTTCATAATAACATTATCTAACTTATTTCAAGCATTTTTCTTCCACTAGCTATTACTCAACTACTTACTAGCACTGAGTCCGTGTATAATCTTCATGGGGGCTCTGCTAACATTTACTTACTACGTGAGAAAGGTTGCAAAATACAGTGCCCCTAAGTAACCCTAGCTAAAGAAACACGAAAAGGCTCCAATATACTCCATAATTATCATACTGAATACAAAGATTCAATGAAAAATAACCAATTACAACAGCAGTACTAGTGATCTCCAGGGCTAGCGCTTACTTAACGCTGCCCATGGCGCTGAGACCGAGTGGAAACACCCCTTTGTGAATAATGCGGTGTAGGTGAGAGACTTTACATAATTGCACCGAAGTGCAAACAGTAGTCGATATAAGTAGAGATTTCTTCTTTATCTCCTTCTTTTTTTGGATTATAATTCGTAAGCCTGTGCTACTCACGGAGTATACAAGTATGTTTCTAGAAACAGGGGTGTGGCACAGGGTCCGTAAATACATGTACTTAAGGACTACTTTGTCCTGTTGTCGGGAGGTTGAGATTCAACATCAGCACCATACATTTCTTTGTGTATTTACAATGCGTCTCGCAAAGCCACTTTTCACGGTAACTTTTATTCTTAATCCCGCCACTGCCAATGGCTTAATATTTAATTGCCAGCCAGGGCAGTCTTGCTGGCCCACCACCTCAGAGTTGCAAGCTTTCAATCAGAGCGTCTCTGGAGCTCTAAAAGTCACGGTTCCGATGGGAAGCGTCTGCTTCCCTAATTCGTCCAACTTTGACAGTGACGCCTGTGCTACCGTCCAGGCAAATTATATGAATGGCACTTTTCGCCAAACGTCTAGTGGAGCGCTGGAAAATACGGCGTGGGAAGCTTGTGGCACCGCAAATTGTTATCCTGGCGTCTTTGCACCACAGGGACAGACGTGCTCCCTAGGAAGACTCTCTGCGCTACAGGTCAATGTCCAAAACAGTCAAGATATTACGACTACGCTATCGTTTATTCGGAAATACGGTATTCGAATGGTGGTCAAGAATACTGGCCATGACTACCTTGGTCGAAGCAGCGCAGCAAACACCCTTGTCCTCAGCACGAATAAATTGAAGAATATGTCGTTTCAATCCTCTTTCACAGTCCGAAATTGTCCTGCTGCAGGCAACAAGCAGAATATTGCTATTATCGGGGCTGGTGTTAATGCAGAGGAAGCTATGGGCTTCTTTGACAAGCATAACATGATGGTTACCATTGGCGGCTGCGCTACGGTGGGCATTGCAGGGGGATTTGGCCAAGGCGCCGGCCATGGTCCCCTGGCACCCACTTACGGGCTGATGGTGGATCAGGCTGTTGAATTCGATGTTGTCACACCGGACGGAGTTTTCCGGACCATCAACGAGTGCAATGATCCTGACCTCTTCTGGGCAATGCGAGGCGGTGGCGGACAGTCATATGCTATTCTCGTCAACTACAAGTTCCAGGTGTATCCCAAGACGCAATGGGCTGCATGGCGCCTAGAGGCGACCGTCGATCATAGCGATCCTGACTTCACAAAGAGCACGGTTTTGACTGATGTTCTTACAGAGCTGTCTAATGAGCAAACTACCTGGTCAAAGAATGGCATCGCGGCCTATAATGTCGTTACAGGGACTGAGCTTCAACTGCTCGAAGTGCTTCCTGTTGGGCAGGACCCCCTGGGGACAATAAAACAACTCACATCCCGGTATAATTCCTTCTTGACTGGCCATGCGGGACTCAACATTACAACCAACTCCTACGTTTTGTACAGTAGTGAGAAGGACTTCTACGCCGGCCAAGAAGCTTATCTTGAGAAATTCGGTGGTGTTGGCGTTTCCGTCCTGACCCCGAGTCGCCTCATCACCAAGGATAATTTCGAAACCCCTGCCAAGGTGGATGCCCTTGTCAGCGGCATTTTGCAGGGTATGGAAACTGCCCGTCAGCAGCTGGGTGGCTCTCTGGGCAGTACGTTTGAGGTTCTCATCCTAGCGACTGGAGCAAGCAATACACCCGATACACAAAATGCAACCAGCGCCAATCCCGCATGGCGAAATACTTTCTGGCATCTCATCGGAGTGGCAGTCTGGCTGCCCGGCTCTCCCGACTCCACCAGGGACCAGGCTGCGGCAGCCGCTCGCGCTGCTATGGGAGAATTCAAGAAACCACTTGCGGTACAGGCCGCATACTTGAACGAAGCAGACCCGAACGAGGCTGACTGGCAAAATGTCTTCTTTGGTGCAAATTACGATAAGCTGCTTGCGATTAAGCAAAAATATGATCCTGACACGCTGCTGAATTGCAAGGCGTGCGTGGGCTACCTTGGAGACAAGGACCCTATGTATTCTTGCTATTCGGAAAACCCTGTTCCGTCAATGCCATACCCGTTTAATTAGTGAACTTTTATTATTTCTATTACTTGCGCGAGTATTTTCTCTTGGAAATATTAGTTTTGGAAAGTACCTAGTCAATAGAGAAATATAAAGGAAAATATCTAAGCAACTTTAAGATCAGCCAAATCCAATTGGTAGCTCTATTAACTACATATGGCTATCTAGTCCTTAGATTGTCCAATACATATTATTATAGAGTCTAATTCAACAAAAGGTTTTGAATCCTATCCTAATAAGTGAAATCACTTCGGTGAAAAAAGTACTAATAACAAAGAAAAAGAGCTTGTATCAGTGCAGTGAATTAATAGTACGAAGGTTGAATATAGACACTATACGAATTGATTACTTTGACTGACAATCTGCAACTAAGAACCAACCTCATACACACCAGCTAGAGTCGCCGCGACATGGCCGTACAACAACAACCTGTGAAGCCTGCCACTTACGCAAGATAAGATGTGATTCGGCTAGACCGGCCTGTTCCAAGTGTGTCAAGCGCGATATAATATGCGAGTACCCGGATACAGATCCCTTAGCAACGCAAGTAAAATCCAGATGTTCCTCCAAATCCAGGTGAAAACTTGGGCCACTTGCCCCGAAGCTTCCAAGTCCAAAGGCATTTAACTTTGAATATGCCTAGAAAGCCGACAGGTATACGCGATAACAGCAATCTGAATTTCTTATCATGTTTCACTATTCTCAGTGGCACGCCACTCTGATAGCATTCCTCCAGCTACGGTACTATCGAAACCAGGGGCGGTTAATAATCTCATTAATCAGATCGTAATCGATATTGGCCCATACTCCTTCTGTACTGCTGTTGTTATATATAGATTCTTTCGTAATCTGTAAGCCTAGTCTATATGCTTCATAGAAATCTCACCTGCGGATGTTTCTTACACTAATCACAGGTTGTTTCTAAAGGTAGCTGAATGAGGTCCACCCAATCACAGCCGTACAAGGCCAATATAGTAGCCACGTTAACGTTGAGCGTTCTATCGGCTTGGATTCCAACTGTAGCACTAAGCTTTTTGACACAGACAAGCTTTATATACAAGGATAATTAAGTCCTAATTAATCACATTATTAAGTAGAGTTATATTACTACAGATACATTGTGAGGGCTAAGAAGATCCAAATGATCTAAACTACAGTGTGTCTAATTCATAGCTCAACATACTATTCCATAGCCAGCTTGGCCTGAGAAATATTGTAACTTTTACTACTTTTGTATATAGTGGATCGATGAGTGCATAGTTAGGCAAAGCAATAGCTGGCAATCTAAGTACAACTACTTGCGGCCATAAGAGTATTGTAAACAATAAGATAAATGGACTAGGAAGAAATAGAGTATGTTTAAGCTAATGCTTTAGGCTTCCTCTATTTTGGCAAGGCTTACAAGGCGGTGTTAATAGAAAAGAGGTTGCTGATTTATATCCACTTTGTCTTTCCAAAACTCCTTAAGTTAAATAACAAATAGTGTATAATAATTCTTTTGTGTATATACCTAGAGCTGTAAAAGTAATTTCTTAAGGGCTTTGAATTCCTAAATGCTTTAACTGCTATGTCTTTGAGACTTACTTTATAAACCCCGAAACCTTCCTAGGTATTAATAGAAAAAGAACATAGTATACTTACTCAAAATTAGTTAGCTACTAGTAATAATATTACAAAACTACTGTGAAGAAAGATTAGCATAAAATTAATTTATGAGAAATTAGTTAACCTAACTAACAATTATAATTAAACTTTAATAATACTATAGCCTAGCGCAAGCTTCCCTCCTATATCTACAGGTACCCTACCTTTTAGGTACCTAACTACTAAAAACCCTTACTTTATTTAACTAGCTATTAAATAAAATAACCTTTTTATTTACTTTTACAGTTTTATTTAGGGACTTTAGAAAAATAGAAATATTTATAAACCCTTTAGATACCTAGAATAAATTAAATCCTATTACCCCTAGACTTATAATAGCCCTTTAGCCTTAGAAAAAAGCAACCCCCTTTAGCCTAAAGATAAAAAAGGTTATAATTTTTCCCTTTACCTCTAAAAAAAAAAGATATTTTAAAAAAGCCCTTAGTATAAATAGAATACCTTTACTTAACTTTAATAAAGTAAAATTAAGCGTAGTAGTAGTAGTAATTATAATATAAATAACTTTAAAAGGCCTTATTACCTTTATTTTTAATAATATAAAAGAAGTTACTAACTTAAGTAAAAAGGGAAAATCCCTTATTAAAAATAAAATTATAAATTAAATTAATAAAATTAATATATAATAATAGGCTAAATAAAATATAATATTAAATATAGTTATAGTTATTAACTTCTGCCTAGTATAATATATATTTTAACTTTCTTTAGTAGTAGTAAAATAAGTTTAATTTTACTTAAATACTATACTTAAAAACTTTATTACCTTTTATATTAACCTTAAGGGGAGGCTTAAAAACCTTAAAAAATTAAGTAGTAAAGAGAAAGCTGCTTAACTAACTAAAATAATATTAGCTAATATATCTTATATTAAGGGTAATAAACTAAAGGTTATTAAAAACCTTACTAAAGTAGAAGTATTTATAACTATTAGAAAAGTAGGCTAGAAAGGCTTTAGGGTTATGTAAGTATAAGTTATATTATATAAGAATACTTATAATAAAAAAATATAAAAAGGGCTTATAACCTTAAAAAACTTAGCTCTTAGTAGTAAAGGACTAGCTTATACTATTAATAAACTAGGAAATAAAACTAATAAACCTAAAGAAAAGCTTAATAACTATATTTTTATTTAAGTTTTACTAAACTATATATAAAGAAAGCTATTAGTTATTAAGGCTAAATAAAAACTAATTAAGATTTTAAAACTTATTAATAAAAATATTACTTACTTCTAAAAGGTTTAATTAAGCTTTACCCTTAGGGGTAAAAATTAAAATATATAAAATAAAATTATTATATTTTAAACTTAGGCGGAAAGTAATAACTTAAAAATTAAAGAAATATATACTTAAAAAGTTTTTTTTATATATAATATACTAAAAACTTATATAAACTTAAGTAAAACTTACTTTATAAATATACTAATCCCTAAAGAGGTATATATTAAGGCTAAGGCTAAAAACCCCTTAGTAATTTATTATAAAATTCTCTTTAGGGAATTTTTTAATATATACTATTACTTTATTTTTTTTAAAAAAAATATTAAACTAGGTTTTAGGCTATTTAACAGCTTCTTTTTAATAAAAACCTAAGTCTAGCCCCCTTAAGTTACTTAATACTTATAATATTTTAGATTTTATAACCCTTAGAATTATACTAAGACTAAAAAGTATTATAAATATAATAAGTTATTTTATAAATATAATAATATTATAGCTAATTACTTATCCCTACTTTAATATACTAATTATAATAACCTTTATATTATAAATTTCCTAAAGTATTTTACTAAACTAATTATTAAAAATAAAAAAAAAGTCTAAATTACTAAAACTTAATTTTAAGCTATTTAAAAATTAGGCTAATAAAAATATAATAAAGCTAATTTACCTAAGCCTAAATTAGCCCTTGCACTAGCCCCTAATACTAAAATAATACTTAACCTAGGGACTTAAATAGGCCCCTGTTTATAATTACTAATCTTTAGCTTAATACTACTTTTCCCCCCTTAAGCTCTAGCTTAAAAAGTTATTATTAAAGTTAACTTAAATAAGAAAAACCCTTATAAAAAAACCTTTTCCACTAGGTTAATAATTTATATAGCTAGCTTAAATAGTAAAAAAAAGGGTAAGGGTATTAAAGGGAATAAAAATATACTTAATACCCCCTTTAAAATTAATAAACCCCTTAATATAAGTTTATAAATAATAAACCCTATTATAGTTATTAAAAAAACACTAACTTTAAAATTTTCTAAGCTAATATTAAAAAGTCTAATCCCTATTAAAATATTACTTTATTATTAATATAAAAAAGTAGTTATAATATTATACTAATTTAAAAACCTTATATTTAATAAAATAAAGTATTAAATAAAAAGTAAATTAAAAATTATCCTAAATATTAAGTATATAACCCCTTAAATAATTAAAAAAATACTAAACCCTTAGTTTTTATATTTATTAAAATCTCCCTAAACCTCCTTAATAAATAACTCTCTTCCCTAGGCCTAAAGGATAATTATATATATTAAATAAAAGTATATAAATATATTATTATTAATATTTACTAAAGGGCTTTAGTAAACTTAGTTATAAAAACCCTTACTAAGTAAGGCCCTTCTCCCCCCTGCTTAATTATTATAAGTAATTTTAATACCTTATATTAACTCTAAGACTTAGGCAGGAGTATAAACCCTATAGGTAATAAGATTATAAAATAAGTAAAGAAATATAACCTTTTTCTAGCCTTAATAAATACTCTTACGTAATACTTAGGAAAATATATTAATTTAGTTTTTATAAATTACCTTATAGTAATAAAGGTTAAATACTTCCTTAATATAAGATTAAATTACTATATAATAATTATAAACCTACTTAAGCCCCTTAGGATAACCCTAAGGGTAAGGAAAAAATATATTTTATTAAAATACTAAAAAAACTTTAGCTAATTTATATACTCCTTTACTTAAACCTTTCCCTTAGTAAATCTAACCTTATTATTAAAAACTAACCTAAATAAATATACTAAAGCCTTATAAAACCTCTTTAAGTAAGTTATAAAAGCCACTGGGAAAATTAAGCATTAGAATAGTTATAGTATACTTTAGTAGTTAAAGAAGTATAAAGTAGCTTATAAAATATATAAAAAATTAGTAAATAACTCCCTTACTTAAAAAAAAATTTATAAAACCCTTAAAAATATTATTTACTATAATAAGTATACTTATTAAAATAAAATTATATTAAAAGCTAGTATTACTAAGAATATTTAATTAATAATTAAATAGTATAAAGTAATAAACTGCTTTTAACCTCCCTTTTTAATAAATAAAAATAAAAATATCTTAAACTTTATAAAAAAAGTAACTTTTCTTAAGGATAAGCTTCTTAAGTATAAAATAATAAAAAAGAATATTTTAAACTTATAAAAAAAGGATTTTTTTATTAATAAAAATATTTACTAAAACTAAATAGTATTAGAATTAGAAACTAAAAAAACTATAATTAAGTTAGGTAATACTATACCTAATATAAATAATATATTAATTACCCTCTTATAGCTTACTTAGCTTATTATTAATAAGTATATAATTAACCTCTTCTGTAAATACTTAATAGTAAAATACTACTTACTTTTTTTCTAAAGTATAAAAATTATTATTATTCCTAAACTTAGGAAGCTAAAGAAAGTATATATTATATATAAAGTATAATAAGCTAAGCTCCTATAGGGTTAGTATAAGAGGGATTCCTAAGGGATAAACCTTATACTAAGTTTATATTGGCGGATAAGCTAGGCTGGACTATAGGTAATTAATAAGGATAAAAAGGTTTATTTATATAACTAATAGATAATATTATTTAAGTATAATTAAGTATTATTTTATATTTACAACTAGCTATTTAAATTATTTTAAATAAGTATTATAAAATAAATATATAATATAAAGCTTACTTAAGCTTACTTAGTATAAAGTAAGCTAGTTTTTTAATTAAGAAGTATCTTACTTTAGCTTACCTATTATTACATAAGCTATATTATAATTAGTCCTTTAGTTTATTATAGTTCTATAATGCCTACCCTATAGGCCTACTATTATAATTATAAATATATTAGTTTATAATATAGTACTCCCCTCCCGTTAATCTTATTCTTAAGGCCTAAGCTATTACTTATATAAGCGTCGCAGCCCCCTTATTACTTTAGGTAAGTACTTTTCTTCCTTTAATCCCTATTATATTTAACTATATAGAAAAGCCTAAATTTAAGTTTATAAAGAAATATTATTCTTACATAGCTTTTATTTATTCTTTTAGGTTTAAGGTATTACCTTATTTTTATTATCTAAGTAAGTAACCTTATTTAGCTATAAAGGGTAGTAACTTATATATATATTATTACTATTTAGGTTATTTATATAATAGCTTTTTTATTCCTATATTTTCTTATAAGTATAGTTTCTACTTCCTTAGCTTTATTATACTAATATTCTTAATTAACTATATTATAGAGGAGCTTAAGTGCCTAAAGTATTAAAAGAAGCTTACTAAAAAGGCGTTAATTACTTAATAAAAATATTATAAAGAATTTCTAACTTAGTAAAAAGCTAAGTGTAATAAGGCCTTAGTTTATTTTATAAAATTATAAAAGCTTTATTATTTACTTTACGCCTATGGGGTAAAAATAGTAAATTATAAGTTAAATACTAAGGAAATAAAAAAGTTAGATTATTATAAAGAGGAGAAACGCTAAGTAGAACTAGCTTAAGTATAATATAAAAAGGCACAGCTTTTTTATAATATATAGTCTATAGGTAGGGTTAGCTAGTTTTTTTCTAATATTAATTTAGGGTTTTTAAATCTTAATTTTTTTACCTTAGTGGAAGGTAGTTTTTTATTATTTTCCTAGGTTTTATAAAGTATTCTAGCTCTTTTTGTATTTATTCTTATTATACTTATAGTTATTTATAAAGTTTATTTTAAAAGGTTTTTAAAGTAATACTAGTGTATTTAAAATTACCTTCTAATTCCCAGCTATCTATATCCCTATTATATTCTTTCTATTCCACTAAGTATTAAAGTTCTCTAGTTATTTTATTTATTTTTAGTAATATTATTTTATTAACCTTATATTTAAGTTTTTTACTTTAAATAATAATTTTATTTTTAATAAGTTCTCCTGTGTTTTTATTTATTAATACTTTTTCTAATAGTAAAATATAAAAAATTAAGTATATTAGTTTCCTTTATTTATTTAGTTATTCTAAAAGGTTTAGTTTATAATTAACTTTACTAATTTTCTTTAAAATCTTATAAAGCTTAACTTTTTTATAATTTAGCTTATTACTTAGCCTATTTATCTTAATATTAGCTTATTTTTCTCCTTAAGTATATTAAAGTAGGTAAATTATATCTTTTTTTTAAAGGGTTAGTTCTCTAAGCCTTTTTTTATTTATATACTTCTTTATATATTCTTATATAAGTTTAAGTTATATACGTAGTTCTTAGTATAGCTTTTTAAACTTATTTACTTTAAGTATAGCTTTTTATATATTTTCTCTTTCTTATAGTATTTTATATACCTATAGATAATATCCCTTATTAATATAAAATAGTAAGAGTTTTATTAATTTTAAAACTAAATTATTATAAGAGAATTCTATATTTAGTAAATACTTAACCTAGTTATTTTAGTTAAAGTTAATATAACTTTATAAATATACTTTAATAATTTAGTTAGTGTATTTTATTTATTTATTTATTTAAGAGTAGTAAGCAGTACTAGCTTTATAGTTTATACTTATTCTTATTATAACACTTTACTAGTATTTAAATATAAATATTAATCCTTTATTAGAAATAATTTCTATAGGTAGTTTATATTTTAAAGTTATATACTTTTATATAATATAGCCTAATTTTTCTACTATACTTTCTTCTTTATATAAGATAAAAATACCTTATTTTATTAACTTATTAATAATAATAAAAATACTATTATATACTATATTAGTTATAAGCTTTTTTAATAGTAGTAGTTTAATAATATAATTAAATAAAATAAAGCTCTAAGGGTACTCTAGTATTAGTAATAGTTATAGTTTATTATAAGGTTTTTGTTAGCTGGATTTTGTTTTTGTATATAAGATATATAATTAAATAATTCCTTTAATAACTTTCTTTATACTTATAAAAGTATAGTATTATTATACTTATTATAGTATTTTAGTAACTCCCTTATGTTTATATAGCGGATATTTATAAACTATTTTAGTTACTTTTTTTTATAGTAATTCTAATACCTAGATTTTTTTATTTTAGTATAAGATTCCTTTTATAAGGGTTATATCTTTAGGGAATTAATTTAGTATTTAATTACTAACTTTATTTTTAATTTTATTAAGGATAGGGTTTCTGTCTTTAATAGTAAAAAGGGTATTAATAGTTATTAATTTATAATACTTTTTAGCTATTTCTTAAAATATTAGCGAGGTAAGTTTTAGTATTAGTTTAAAATAGTTTTCTTTATAGTTAAGAGTATTTACGTAACTATTCTCTAATCTTTTGTAAAGTATAATTTTAAAATTATACTTAGCTATAAGCTTAAAATACTTTTTTTACTATATAAAGATATTTATTTTTTTTATAATAAGATTTATAAGATTTTTATAATTTAAATATATAATAATCTTATACTTATTACTTAATAAATATAATCTCTATTCCTTAAATACTTTAAAAATAGCTATAAGTTCTTAGTTATATATAAAGTATTATAATTCTAAACTATAGAGTTTTTTAAAAAAAAAGGCTACTAAATATAGTATTCCTTTATTATCTTATTAACTAAGAACTTCTTTAATTATATAATTTAAGGTATCTATTTTAATAATAATAGGCCTCTTAGGGTTATATATTTATAATATTAATATATTAGTAATAGCTTTTTAAAGCGCCTTAAAGGCTTCTAAGGCCTTCCTTATATATTTAATTAGTTAATTTTTCTTTTTATTATTTAAATCTTTTTTAGTAAGATCCGTAAGTAGTATAGTAATTTTATTATAGTTTTAAATAAATTATTAATAATAGTTAGCTAATCTAAGGAAACTTTATACTTCCTTAACTATTTTAGGAACCTTTTATTTTATAATAGCTACTACCTTAGTAAGGTCTATTTTAATTTATCCTAGGGAAATAATATATTTTAGGAAGTTAACTTCTTATATATAAAATTAATACTTTTTTAGTTTTACTAGTAAGTTTACTACTTATAAAGTTTTTAAAACTTAATATATATATTATTTATACTTTTCTAAAGTATTAAAGTAAATTAATATATTATCTAAGTATATAATAATAAACTTATTAATATATCCCTTAAGGACCTTATTAATTATTCTTTAGAATATAGCTAGTATATTAGTAAGTCTAAAAAGTATAACTAAATATTTAAATAGTTTATAGTATATTTTAAACACTATTTTCTATTTATCTCCTTCCTTAATTTAAATAAGGTTATAGGCTTCTTTTAGGTTAAGAGCTATAAACTATTTTATAATAGCTAACTTATTTTTAATCTTAGAAATTAGTAATAGTAGTATTTAATTTTTAATAATAATTTTATTAAGTTATTAATAGTTAATAATTAATTATAACTTCCTATTTTTCTTTAGTATAAATATTATAAAGTATTTTATTAATAAGTTAAAAACTTAAATATATTCTTTTTTTAACTATTTATTTAACTATTTCCTTAGAGTCTTAAGCTTTTTTTTATTAAGGTTATAAATTTTATAAGTCTTAGGTTATTTTTTATTTACTAACTTAATAAAGTGATCCTACTGTAAGTATAGTAGTAACCTAGTGTTTAATATTACCTTATATAGTTTCTTATACTTCCTATACTAGTAAGGTATTTTAGTAAAAGTATTTTTAAATTTTCCTAATTTCTCTTTTTCTTATACCTTATTTAGTATATTATTAAGTATTACTAGCTTATCCTTAAATTATATTATAATTTTATTAATATAAATATATTCTACTTTCTTATATTATTTATTATATTATAATAGTACTGGTAATTTATTTTCCTTAAACTTAACTATTTTTATTTTTTTTATAATTAACGCAAAGGGTTTTAGTTTTTCTAGCAGTATAGCTTTACCCTTTTACTTTCTTTAATATAGTTAATATTTAAGTATATCCTTAATATCCTAATAAACCTTATTAGTTTTTTATTAAATAATAAGGTTATTATTAAGTAACTAAGGGTAGCCTATAAAGATATTATCCTTTAGTATATTTAGAATACTAAATTAAATATAATAAGTATTTTTATTAATAATTAGTAAAAAATAATTAATCTTATATATAATAAATCCTTTTTCTAGCTTTTCTCCTATAATACTTATAACTTATAATACTTATTCCTTTCTTTAAATAAGGATTTATAATTTCTTAATTAGTTAAAGTAAGATTAAGTTATAATTTAATTTACTATTAATATAAGTAATAATAGTGTAATTTCTAAGTTATATATTAATTCTAAGTTTTTTTATTTTAATTATCTTAATTATATTAACTTATATTTTTTCTAAAGTATAGTCTTCCTTTATAATATTATATATAAGTATATTAGCGTAAATAATATTAAGGTTACTAATTCTTTATTATTATACTTATTATTATTAAAGCTTTTAGCACTATTAGTATTTATTAATATTAATCTCGTTAATATAATACTTATAAAAGTATATAATATCCTTTTAGTAAGTATAGCCCTTAGCGTAGGTTTTAAAGTTAAATTTATTATAGTATAATTAGTAATAGAGTTATTAATAATCCTCTTTTATTAGTTAATACTTTTTATAATCTTTATTATAGTATTATAAAAAGTTAAACTTAGGATATCCCTTCCTTTAATTATACTATTCCTTAACTTTATAATTAAGGTAATTATAGTATTATTAATTAGTGTATTTTTCTAAGTTTAATTTTATATAATTATTATTATATAAGTTATTTTATTAGATCTAGAAGTATTAATTATAAAGCTTAGTTTTTTAATATTTAGCGTATAGTAATTTATTATATTATTCTATAATTAATTATTTATAGTTTTTTATAAACGGGGTATTATATATAAGTTATATTTCTTCTTATTTAAGGAACTAGTTTTTAGTTATAATAGGGTAATAGGGGTTTACGTTAGTATATTCTACTAGCCTATTATTACTTAGCGCTTATTATTAAGTAATTCTATACTGCTTAAGTATTTATTAAAATTTACTTAAGTCTTACTCTTAAGTTCCTTTTAATTTATAGTTAAAGGGTTTTTATCCACAGGGGTAATTAAGTCCCTAAGGTTTTTATAATTTATAATTTACACATAATTCTAAAATATTAAGGTTAATATAACCTTTTTTTTATTTAAACTCTTCTTTTTATTTATAAATAAAGGCGTTTACTTATTCTTTTTCTTCCCTTATAAGTAAAACGTTAAGGGCTTAGTTAATTACTTATTAATTAACTTCCTTAGAAGTTATAGTGTTAATTATAATATATTTTAGCTACTTTTTCTTAAGTATTTTTAAAAATTATTTTAATTTTTTTTTCTTACTTTTATATATAAAATATTAATTATTATAGTAAGCAGTTTAACTAAGTAGGTTATAAAGCACTATTTTAATAATATTAACTTAGACTTTATTAAATTTCTTATTATTATTAAATTTCTTTAGGGTATTAGGTTTCTTATACTTTTTTTAATAATCCTTTTCCTTATAGCTTATTTTACTATAGTAATTACATTTACTTATAAATTTATAAGTATTAATAATATCTAGGTCTATAGGTCCTAGTTTTTTATTATTATATAAAGCTATATTATACTTTCTACCTTAGTTAGTATACTACTAGGAGTTTTATTTAAGTTATTAAAAGTTTTTATATTTTTCTTCTTTCTTTTCTTACTCCTTTTCCTAAAGTTAATTATTAATACTAATTACTATTTAAGTATAGTTAATAAAGTTAATAGTCTTTTTATTAACTTTATATAGTTTATCTTTAACTAAGGGTTTAAGACTTATATAATATACCTCCTTTTTACTATCCTTAGTTTAATTAACTTTAGTAAAAAGTTATATAAATATAGTTATATACTTAAAGTATTATTTTTTCTATTTTATAAAATAAAGCTTTTATTCTACTTCCTATTCCTTATTTAAAATTTTAAATAATTTCTTAAGTTAATTATAAAAGTCTTAGTAAGATTTAAAGACTTCTTAGGTTTAATCCTTTTATTTAATTAAATTATTTTTCTTAAAGTCCTATATAATAGGTTTTAACTATTTTTTAATTACTTTAGTAAGGTAGGTAATTATAAAAATTATTTTATTTTTATTATACTCTAAGGTATTTAGAAAATATCTAAAGTAAATATTAAGTTTAGTAAAAAACCTTTTTATATCCTTAGGTTTTTTATTATATAAATTAGGATACTTAGGTTAAAGAATTTTACTTTTTTTTTTTTTCTTAGCCTTAAATATAGTAATTTTATTCTTAAGAGCTAGAATTTTAACTTACTATTACTCTTAGGTAAGCTATAGTTAAGGCTAAAGGTCTTTATTAGCTATTTTAACTTTAGGTACTTTTTTAAATTTTATATTACTATTTTTATAACTTAAGGTAATACTTTTTTAATTTATTTTAATATCTAAGACTTAAAATTTAATTATTTAATATTTTTGTAATAATATTGCCTATAGTCTAAGGTAATTTTTAAATAAGAGTTATAAATATATAATAAGCTAAGCTTTTATAGGGTTAGTATAAAAGGGATTCCTAAGAAATAAACCTTATACTAAGTTTATATTAGTAAATAAACTAGGCTAGACTATAGGTAATTAATAAAAATAAAAGGGTTTATTTATATAACTAGTAGATAATATTATTTAAGTATAATTAAGTATTATTTTATATTTATAACTAGCTATTTAAACTATTCTAAATAAGTGTTATAAAATAAATATATAATATAAAGCTTACTTAAGCTTACTTAGTATAAAGTAAGCTAATTTCCTAATTAGGAAGTATCTTACTCTAGCTTACTTATTATTACATAAGCTATACTATAATTAGTCCTTTAGCCTATTATAGTTCCGTGGTGCTTACTTTATAGGCCTGCTGTTGCGATTATAAATATGTTAGTTTGTAACATAAAGGCTATAAACCTATCTCCCTACTCTCTTATATAAGAAAAGGCCTTAAAAGACTTTTAGCTAAAAAAATCTCTTTTTTAGTAATAAAATATAAGATTTTACTAAAATAATACTTTAGGGCCTTTTTAAAAAGGTTTATAATAAACTTAGTTATTTACCTATTATATAACGCTAAAGTTACCTTAATATAAGGCCTTATTATTTTCTTTTTTATACTTAATATTTTTAATATTTTTAATATAATTATATATAACTGCCTAATATATAAATTTAAAAAATAAAAATAGCCCCCTTTTTTTATAAAATAGGTTAATTTTTTTATAAGTAACTATAAAGCCCTTATTTAAAATAATTATAAAATTACTTTTTTAAAAATAAAGCTAAAGTATAAAGCCCTATAAGGATCTTTTATCTCCTTTATTATTTTTATATTTTACTTTTCCCTTAGCTTAAAACTTAATAACCCTAATACCTACTTTAAATATATAAATAATATTAATATTATAGTAGTAAAAGCTAATATTAAAAAAACTATTTAAAAGCTTTAATAAAAATTAAAAAATACTCTTAACTAAGGCAATATAAACGCAGTCTCCTTTAACCTAAATAAAATTAAACTTATATATTTTTATAAAACTAAATCTTAAATATATAATAAAAAAGTAGACTTTTAGGAAAAAACTATAGTTCCTTAGGACTTAGTTTATTAGCTAGGGATATACTTAAACTTATAGCTTTTTTTAAAAAAATATCTTAAAATTATAATAAAAAAAGCCTTTAAAGTAGCTAACTTCCTAAAGTTCCTAAATAAAATATAAAAAAAATCCCTGCTAAATATAATAATTATAATAACTAAAGCCTATATTACCCTTATGGCCTTATATAAAATAAAGGTTTTTTAGCTTAGTAAAAGTAAATAAAATATAATAAACCTAAGTAGGTAAATAAAAATAAGCTTAATAAAACTAACTATAATTTTAAAACCCCTATTTAAGGCAGTAGCTAAAGTAGTTATCCTTATATAAAAAATAATTAACCTTTTTATTATATATAAAGAATTTAGGGTCCCTTTAGTATTAGTATAAGTAGTATAAACTAAACTTTATATAGTAGCTTACTTTATAAGCCTAAATAAAAACTACTTAATTAGTAAATATATTAATAAAAAACTCCTTTTTAAAATCCCTTTTACTTACTTATAATATACTATAGCCTTAGTAAATAAAATAATTTAACTTTCCCTCTTTACTAAAAATAATAAAGCTATTAAGGTAGGCCTAAACCTTAGGGGCTTATTAAAGTCTAAGGTAATAGAAAAATACCTAAAGCTACTTAATAATCTCCCTAGATTTACCCTTCTAGCTTACTTAAATAAATTATAAAATAAATAAGGTAATATAAGCTAAAGAGTTATTATATATTATAATTTTAAAAAAACTATAATATATAGCCCCCTTACTAACGCAGAGGTTTATAATACTAAAGTAATAAATACCTTTAAAACTATAAAGTTAGCTAAGGTATATACTTTAGTAAACTTAAATATTTAAGAAATTTTATTTTTCCTAAATAATTTAGTAATAGTAAATAAAATATTAAATTTAACCTTTACCTTATCCTAAGGAGCTTATATAGGGCTATAATAAATTACTTTAAGACTACTTCTATAAGTAATTATAAAAATAACCTAGGTCCTAGGCTATAAGGATATACTAAGGAATAAAAAAGTTAACTAATTAGCAAAAAAGGGTTTAAAACTTTTTTACTACTTAAGAAACTACTTTATTATTATCTTTATTAAAAAGTAAGTAAAAAAGAGATATAAGGAAATATAAAATACTAATTAAAATAATAATTACCTAGAGTTTTATAAGGCTAGAAAGTAAGGCCTTTATAAAGCTCCCCTTATACCCCTAGAATTATATCTCTTATACTTAATTTTATATAAGCTACTAGCTAAGAGGTTTAGCTATAAAAACTTTATAAAGTATTATAAAAAATTTAAATATAATACTAAGCCTATTTATAAGTATAGTAAGTTAAGAATATAAGAATACTTTATAAAGTATTATATAGTAGCCCCCTTTTTTCTTAATATATTAAAAAGGGAGGCATACTTTAGTATTACTTATATTTAATACCTCCTTAGTAACAGAGGGTATAAGGATTTTTAGAAATTAATAAAGGATATAAGCTTATATAGCCCCCCCTTTATAAATATAAATATATAAAATAGATTAATACTCCCTTATTTCCTTTATTATATTAAAATATAGTAAATACCTAATTTAAACTTAACAGCTTCTACTATCCTAGTGCCTAGATAAAGACTTATATAACTAGCTTACTTAGTAGATATTAATAATAAAACAAAATAAATAAACTATAGCCTAGCGCTCTTTACAAAAGCTATTAGGCTGCTATAATAAAGACTTAATTTAGCTAAGGTATTTTAATTTTTTGTTTTTTAAGGGTCTTATTACAGAGACTAAATTAAAAAGCGTGGCTTAAAGCTAATAGCAATCTGCAACTTAATATATACTAGCAGGGGGCAGAGAGTCATAGTAAATGCACTACTTAACTTATTTAAAGCAGTTTTAAAAATAAGGTACATATTCAAAACTATATTAAAGGCAAAGTACTTATATATATACTTATATTAGTATATTAAGTCATGGCATTTATAGAATTATATAGTACATATGCAGGATGCATAGTATTCCCTAGAATTTAACTTCCTCTTGTTTAGAAGATAACATACAAATAAAGTAAATAAACTGCTCTGTACATTGGAATCTATATAAAGGCCCTTGCTTTACACGTGTGTAAATATATTCTCACTGAACTGATCCGCCAAACTTCTCTTCATTTAGCCAGTGTAGTAGCTGAATTATCACAATGGCCAAAAAAAACCTTTATGTCTTCCGCCTCGGTCCTAAAGGAGCCGAAGCAACAGTAAAGTATACTCGTAAGCACCTGGTCTCGTGGGAAAGAGTAACATACCTTATTTCCACTGTGAGTATTATTTCCACTCAGCCGATTTCGGGAACAGTACTGGTGATTTATCCACTTTCACGTTAGCGCTACCTACTATCTAAAGCAGAAGTGTCAAAGTTCTTTAGCTCATAACCCTTGCCGTGCTCAAATACACTCTTTCCTATATAGATGATAGCCGGAGGACTACGCAAGGGTGCCTTGAGGTGAATCTGACATGGCCACGACTCAGTGGGTTAAAAGCAATTGTTTTATTCAATATTCACTATGTAAAAGGATTTCTTGATTATTTTAATATTACTGTTATATTACTTTATTCTCTTGGGATCTCTTGGCAATTCAATTATCCAGCAACTCGCTTAGTTATATTGTGCCGGAAGCTTTGTAATTAAAGTCAAATGCACAACTGTGTCTTCTTCTTATCTAGTGATTTACTTCGTATTTTACATGTGACAACGGTATATCCTGGATCAAGAAAACCGATAGTCTGCTGTGGCTTCGATATCTGAGTAAGCGCTTAATATAATGAGAAATTTCTTATGATCTGGGGCTGCGCTTATACGCAACTAAGGAGAAAAGACAAATTATACGACCCCAATGAGTCAATTTTTGGAAATCAAATGGTCTAAGCACGACCTTTGACATAAAAACCCAACTATCTACATGTCTGTCCGTCCAAGATCTTGATTGTGGAATAGACCCACCTACGGTGAAGGTACTTCTGTGTTCATTTCGGCCAACTCCGCTTGAGAGTCGCAATACCGACTGGTTCATTACTTGCTGCAGAGCCTAGGCCATAGAGGTATATCATCTGAAGCTAATCAACAGAGGCTATTGGCAACTAGTGTAAAAACAGGGCAACATCTCGAGAGCCCTGTGTTGAATCAAATACTACAGCTTTGGGATGAATATAACTATGTTCCAAAGCCCTCAGTTCTTTTACAGAAACCTTCCCTACAGATCATCAGTCTATCACCGCAAATCAACACATTTCCAAAATCATCTCAGTCCGCATTGAGTCGATCCAAATGGCTGCCAAATTCCTTTCAATTTCTCTTCTCGCCTTTGCCAATCTGGGTTTCGCAGCCCATGAGTATAGCGATAATGACTGGGCACACAGTAAGTCCGCAGGAAGAAGCCCAGTGCGAAATAAAACCTTGCTAACATGATTCGTACAGACCATGACTTTGTTATCAAGGACCTCGCTCCGTACGCATGAGAAATTGTCAATTATATCGATAGAACAGACGTGCTGACTATGTCCTAGGATCTGGTTCTTTTCAGACGGCGCTTGCTATCCTCAAGCTGCTGCAATCAACGGCCAGCAGACAAATGGAAATGGCGCCAGCGGCTGTGGTGTCCCCGCCGGCAGCCATCTGGATTCCGGTTGTCAGTCTCCTGGTCAATGGAGGGGTGCAGGTACCCAAGGCACCTCGTTCCCGACCTACTGGACTACCACCGACTGTAATGACGGTACAAGACGTGTGTGCTACGATATCTACTTCCGCCACGATTCAGGACATGAGTCAGACTGGGAATATGCCTGTGTAGTCCTGTCTAGAGCTAGCAATGGCTTATGGTTCCGTAACGGCATTATCTTGGAAGAGGATCCGAACCAGGCTTACATCTCTTGGGGTAATCTGGAGACCTGGGATGACGGGTAAGTTCACATCTAGTCTCGATATAGGCTTCATACTGAATCAAATTGTTGTAATAGGCAATCATTCACGAACGGAGGCAAGAGAAATGGCAACCACGCCATGATTTACTCAGCCAAGTTTCATCATACTATGTTTGCTCACCAGTATACCGGACTTGGCAAGAATAACTGCGCTACAACTGTATCCGAGATGTTTCGCAACAACGATTTCTACTGGCCTGCTGCCAACAATCTTCAGCCAGGCACAAACATCCCTCGCAACTGGAATTGGGGAAAGGCTGCTTCTAACCCTCAGGCTTTGGCTAGCTCAGTCTGCGGCTACCATCCATTCTAAGATTGCAGCTGCTATATGATCATCGATGTTCCAAAAGTCATATGATCAGTCTATGACTATTTTACATTCCCTAAGACTACAACTGTCATTTCAGTATTGAGGTTATATAATTCCAATACACTTTCATTTATTTCTTATATAAAATTGTGCTGCAGTCTCATTAAAAATATAATCAGACACGTCAACGGGGACTAATGAACTTATGTAGTACTCCGTATCAGCTTACGGAGCTGTCGATATGGGACTGATATTTGGTCAAGTAAACAAGGCCAGCTGTTAATGATTTACTTGCATAGCTGGAGTATTATTGCTCTGAGCGAGTATATTAATGATCCATCCAAATCAGAACTGAATTTATAATAGCGCCAAAATATTATTCTCTGCGTCGCCAGCATTCAGATCACTGCGATTAAGCAGGAGGAAAGGTTCTCCCTTCAAAGCCTATATCTTGTAATACGCTAAGACGTGCCAAAAGTGGATCAGCAAGATTTGCTCTTCACTACCTGCCTATTGAGGCAAGCCTCATAATAAGCTAAACCACAAGCTTTTGTAAACCTAGCAGCTTTTTGACAATGAATACTACGGCAGATATATAATTCCCGTTGTCTCAACAGCGCAGCTTTTCCGTGAGGCCACTTGCTCAGTATTAGCCCAATTTATACCACTCTGGTCTAACGCCAACTTGCATCCAATTATGGCGGCCAACGAATCTGGACTAGTAGATGTTAAATAAAATTTCAGCAGTAGGCAGATCCTTTGCCCAACATAGCCACTACTCTAGTAAAAGCGCCCCTGTTTCAGTATTACAAAATAATTCCTTAGTAGAAGCTTTTCGTCAGCAAGAGAAACACCCTCTCATCGCTCTCCTACTACTTCATTCATTCTCAAGGCTTAGTCAGTCCGGCGCATGCGCAAAGTAGAGGGAACGATATTTTTACCCATAGCTTGCTATTAATGGTATTGTTCAACCGTTTAGTTGACAGTGTCTCTCCCATTGGGTAGATCTGATAACTCGGGTCGGTATCGTCCGATGCTCTCAGGCAACTGCCCAAGGCAAGGCAGGCGGGTTTTCAGACCCAGAGGACCAAAGGAAGGTGCCTTATAGGGTTACCAGCGCTTGGAAAAGATCATCCGGATGATTTAGACCTCTATGAGTAGACCCTTTGTCTTCTCCAATATGGCAGTTTATTGGAATCTCCTCTACTTGTACTTTGATAGTCGGACGGCTACAGTTTTTAACTCTAGGCTAAGAGGTAATACAATAATTGCTACTGATAAGAGTCCCAGCTGTTGGACAAGTGCAGACTAACAGATTCACACCCACTTCACTCTATATATATTTTCGGCCTTTATAAGGTTTATTTTATTCAGAATTTTCCTATCCAAACAGCTCGTTAGATAACACATTTGAAAGAGAAATGGGCGACAGTGCGCTACATATAGGGTAATCCATTAGCGACGATCTATCAACTAAGCGCCACGATTTTTTCTCAAGCTAAAGCTTTGCGCTGATAGGATTGTGCTAACCCAAAATAAGGGGTGCGCAGCGAGCCACCCAATAAAAATGAAATCCGTCAGCTGATATTGGGTAATCTTCCTGAACTTACACTTGATGTTAACGGGGACGACGACGACGCACATTGACGTTAAGTCTCTAAGTTGGGCCTTTCAATATATCCTAGCATAAGTCCTTTTATATGGAGCCGTGAACACGATTGAACTAATAATCCGCCAAGAAGCATGCGTATAAGTACCGATGGTTCGCTGCCTGCTCTTTAGTAGAAACAACAACATTCACAAAACAATCCATGCTCAGAGAGAACTTTTTACTGTTCCGTCATGAGTTCAATACCTAATATAACTCCTTTACCGGCTCCGGTCTATTTACCGCCTCCACGACGTGTTATAACTACTCATAACGCTGATGGAAAAGCCGTTTTTAGCAAAGACCTTTTGGAGAACCCTCCGCGAGTTGACATCCCCGACATGAACTTTTATTTATGTTACACCTTGAACCAAGCGCCAGGTATCTTACAAGACGATCAAGACCTAAAAGAGTACCAAGATCGACTTCCACATAATGTGGGTCTCAGCATTCCTGGCGGGACTCTGCTCCGAGTTGTCGATTTTTTACCTGGAGAGTCGGAAGGACCAATACACAGAACGAAAACTATTGATTTTGGAGTTGTTATTGAAGGAGAATTGCAATTAAACCTGGATAGTGGAGAGAGTACTCTATTAAAACGAGGAGATATCCTCATTCAGCGAGGGACAATTCATTCATGGAAGAACACCAGCACTACCGAGGTTGCTCGGGGATTCTTTGTGTTGGTGGACGCGGATTTGCCCACGGTGAACGGCGCGAAGCTAGCGGAGGAAGTGCCCATCGAGGAACTGAAAAGTGTATAGCAACAAGCGAAGCTTTTAAATTGTATCTGGTGAACAAAGGTACGGGTTGCCAGTGAATCATGGTAATACCTTAATCTTGAGGATATTTCTATATCCACAGTTGAATACATCGTACTTTGGTCTCTAATTATTGCTGTTTAACAAGTCTCATTGTTATAACTCAAATGGAAGTAGCCATATTAGATACGAGTTTCAGTAGTGTTAATGTGGTCGTTGTTTAAGAGAGGGTTGGGATGTCAATCTCTCATTGATGACCCTGATTTGCAAACACGTATTTTTCACGAATAAACGGTTAAACTTCAATTCAGCCACCATCTTGAGACCTTATTTAGAATGTTCATAGCAGTTTGCGCCACCTCCCCACTTGCGTAATGTATAACAGCTGCACTGCCTTTCCGAATCCCATTTTAGCATCATCAAAATCTGTTTGGCATCCCATGGCCCTTCTCTTTGCTTTGTTTCTTGCAAAATCTTCATTGCCCTTTTCTTGTCCTGGGGTTGGATGCTATATACATACACCCAATACATTGGACCAACTATGGAAGTTTCAAGGCTTACATCCGGCGGCGGCCAGCCTAAAGAAGTGTGCACAGTGTGCATCTCCTCACCATATGCAAGCATCTTACTTAGAATCTCGTTTTGAAAGCTCGATGAATGCGCCACAACAGCATGTTCTTCGGGGGGTACTGGCATGAGCTCAATTACAGCCAAGATGGACGCAGTATGAAGCATATCCATGCAAAGGCTGTAATACTCCCAAGTTCCTTTCCTAGGAGCAGCTGGACTGGACATATATGCTTGCAGGCTTAAATCAATAAGGTGACCTCGTTGCCGAAGCCAAGATAATTCTTGATGAGCATGACTTTCTATCCAGAATGTGGGTTGGTGTTTGAAACCTTGCCACTGCCAATCGCGAGACATGACCTCGCTGGCTAATTGAACCCTTGCTTCGTGGCCTTCTGCAATGTTTCTGATGGCCTTGGGTTGAGTGGCGGTGGAATTGGCCGAGTGCTTCCCATACAGCTTGGTTCCCAATATCATCGGGACCTCCGATGAAAAGCAATGCATGCATAGCTCACAGTTCCGAAATTGTAAGACGATTCCCCATAAGTCCTGGCTAGATAAAATCGCGTTCTTTCCCTTTTGACGATACGTAGCCGAGGTGCAGTTACGTAGAGTCTCAAGGTCGACCGATGATTCAATGATTTGTATTCCGTTTTTGAGATGCTCAATGGCTGCTGCGTGGTTCAAGCGAAGGCTTTCCAGATAGATATACGCGAGGCAACAGATTAGAACGATAGCGGTATCATGAACGTAGCGCTTCTGTGAAATATCCTGCCGCAAGACAGAGATAGATCTATTGTATTGTTGGAGTATGAATATTTCAATCCTCTCTTTTGTGGCTCGTGGTATTGAGGCGATATCGGCCACCTTGTATAAATGGTAAGCGGCGCCAACTGCCACAACCGCGTGGCGTACTGCCTCATATTCATGGCTGAGCTGCGGCGCGAGTCGGGTCCAGAAAGATGTAACGCAACATATGTGTAAAGCTACACCCGCTTCTGTTGCACGTCTGCAGGTATGAAAGAAGTTTTTCTCTGTTTCAGTTCCTAATATGCCGTTCACTAACGTTGACGGTATAGCCAAATCATTAGAAGCTCTTGCTAAACTTTTTCGCTGAGCGCTGCCGGATGGATTGACGACTCGAACTGTTAAATCATATCCATCGCAGATCCTGCCCGTAGACAGACACCTGTTGCAGCTTTGCTTTCCTTCATCGCACTTGACGCGTCGTATTCTATCATCCGGTTAGCGTGGCGAGAACGTCTTTCTTGATCGAAACTTACCGACTACCAACTGAATTAGCAACCAACACAACAACAGGGAATGACTCACGTGGGTACTTACCACGTAATACATCCGGTTCTTACTTTGGTTCTCACAGCTCTTCTTGGTTTGGTCTTTCCCGGCAGATCCTCTAACTGCACCATTTTATCCGCAACCTACCAGGTACCTAGCATGAGACCCGTCAAGCTTTGAAGGGTAGGCAACACTCTACCCGTTTGCCCCCTGTTCAAGGGTAACGCGACAACCGTAGTAGGAGAGTTGGCGATTTGGTCACTTTAGTATCTGCGAGGCGCCTATAACACTCACAAGGCCGCAAGCTGGATGGGGAAGGCGAATGCACCACTTACGCAGAGTGTTGCTTGATTGCTTCAAGTTTATTCTAGACGAAGGCAAACCGAGAGCTGGCTATATGGCATGCTCCGCGGCTTCCACAATCTTACACTACTTTATGACTAAGGCAAGGTAAGCAATAGAACTTGTGTGGCGCTATCATGTAGCTAGCATCAGCTTGAGGGGGGCAATTTCTTATTGGTCAGCTCGCTCGTATAACCAATTTTGGAGCCTTGGCATGATTAGCGACGGAATCCTCGAGATTGGTGCTCCGTAGTGTTAGAATCATGACACTATGATGTCACAGTAATATTGTAAATGTACCAATTACAGTCAATACATTGCCTCTTAACATGCACTGCAGTAATTACAACGAGGCCTTCCTCAGGTAGAAGTATATAATTCCATTGTCTACTGTACTTTGTCATGACTGATCAGATTCACCTTGGTATATATAGCCACGTGTATATTCTCGAACAAGCATTGTAGATAAAAATCTACTCTGATGCCACGAGAACTCAGTTCAATGACAAGATTCACGTGCCATTCAATGCAACACTTGGTTCTTCAGCCTTGGGAACAATGCTAGAGCATTTTCGCGATTCACCTGGGCGGCCAGGGCTGGCTCTTGGAATCGGTACGCATCCTGTCGAGATGTGTGGAAGTCAATAATGTCGTTATTTGCGTACGGAGTATCGCTGCCGTATAGTATATGGCCGGGCTTGGCAAACTTCTCCAGGATACACAGTACGTTTTCAGTCCCGTCGCATGACCATTTACATGGATTTCGTGAGTGATGTTAGCTTGCTGGTCGAGACGGATGAACTTTTCTAGGCCCAAGCAGCTCAGCCACATGCCTCCCTCGCCATCCATACATACACCGTCGATCCCGATAAGGCCGTGGGAGGTGTTACCGACCTCACCGGTCGGTGAGATTGTGGCGGGGGACCACACCTTTTGGCGGTTGGAGATCTCGCCACCAGCACCAATGTCCCACTTGAGTAGGCCATATCCAAAAGTCTCAGCGCAATATAACGCCTTGCCATCGGGGCTGATAAATAAGGCATTGGGAAAGATGATGTTCTCCTCAGCGACTTTGACCGAGCCGTCTGTCTCGATGACGAGAAGGCGGCCCGGCCGCGGCTGTTCGCCGTGTAAGACCCGTGCTCCTGTGTCATCCAAGTAGACACGGCCAGTGCTGTCGATTGCCATGTCGCCGCAATAACCAGTCATAACGCCAGACATGTCGGCGTACAGTGTATCTTTACCGGAGGCATCTCGACGGTATAGCTTTGCATCAAACATAGAAGACCAGATGAGCGAGCCGTCGGAGGCGAAGCACATGCCGTTGGGCTGGTTCTTTACCTGATGGAGGGCCTTCTTCTCACCCGAAGAAGGGTTTATGGTGTAGATGATGCGTCCAGTCATATCACTGATGTAGAGGAGGCCGTTGTAATAGCGAGGGGACTCGCCAAACAGGAGCCCATCGGCGAGTTGTGTGTGCATTAGCTCTTTGGGTTCCATCTCTGTGGTGGTATGATGAATATGATGCGATTGAGAATAGTATCTGAAGCTTGGTAGCTGATTTGCCACAGCAGGGAGGACAGCATGCCGTATTTTATGCATGTCTAGATGGCGGAACTCTAGATCTCCCCCGCAATGCCAACCTCTTCGATCAGCCCCCCCGGATAAGATGCCTACATGCTAATCAATATCCTCTACTTCGCCGCTAGCGGATCACAACCGCCTCGTACGAAGAATCGGGGAGGTAGGTATGAACCCCTAAGCACTCACTAAGAACAGAATAATTTGCCGAAGTAGTCGTACTAATGTCTGTGCTTTTTTTTTTTAACTTGTAATCGACAGAATGAATTTACTGCGACTGTGGGGAGGGGTAAGTATGCTGTCCCCAACCTGTCACCAGTCAATAGTGACCAGCTATCTTGAGATGTGTTCGGATGGGTGTTCGGTTCGAATGGAAAGGGGGTTTTTCGTTCAGTCGCGCTAGCCATCGCATAGTGGAATTCTTGAAGCCATTCTCCATGGAAGCTTGCGGAGTTGCTTCCGTGGCATTTTTCAAATTCAAAGCGCCCACCTCGGGGATCCGTACTCTTTTGTCAGCAATTGTCTAGCTTAACCCTAAGCAAAGATTAGGCCAGCCCTGCATTATGACAGTTGCTATCCATTATATACACCTGTTGAAATGTATGTCAATTGGCCTTAGTCTATTACTATGGCCGCCTACTTATGCCTGTGACCTAGACCGCCCCCTGTTGATCAAGTACCGCTACTTCTACTAAGTCGGTGCCCCTATTCTCAACAACACCCATCCGTCCTGTCTACATCACTATCATTGCTTATGGTCAGGACACTGGTGAAATTTTAAAAAATGTAACTAACATAAACACATGTAATACTCAGGGCTTTGCAAACTGGTGGGAAACAAAAGCAAGCCTCATAGAGGGGCTAGATATCTGAGTTGAATCTGCCTAAACCAGCAGCCCTCCTTCGGTGATTTCCTTTTCCCATTGTCTCGCCACTACGGCCTCATACTCTGATATACCTCCGTCTTCGATGTCTGGCGGAGGAGCGTTAAACGCGGGAACTACCCGTGTACCTCTGGCTGTTGCCTCAAATATCGTCCCATCGCCGTATTGTGGATTCTCCAGCAGTTCTAACATAGCGTCAGCAATATCCTCTGGGCTGGCCGCGATTTCGTCTGCACTAATCATATTGCGTTTATCGGGATCATCGCTCCATAACGGTGTCTAGACAAGAACATACTGTCAGCAGAAGCCCCTGGTTCTTCAACTGGTATAAGTATACATTAACGGCACCCGGTGCAATAGCCGCCGTGCGAATTCCGACCGTGTCTCGCAGACGGCCGAGGCTGCGCACAAAGCCGTGCACGCCGTGCTTGCTAGCAAAGTATAATGGTGATCCGATACCATGCACGTATCCAGCCATGCTACCAACAATGAGCAGCGAGCCCGTAATACGACGTGAGGTCCAGTGGGCGATAGCAAGCTGACTGAGCCGGATTGGATGCGTCAGGTTAATGTCTAGCACAGCGTAGTGACCTGGGTCGCCGTCTGCGTTATCTCGTGAAGGACTATTTGGATTTGTCGGTGATTTTGGAGGGTTCCAGAAAGAACTCCATTTAGGCTCAAAAATACCAGCACCAGGAACAACAATGTCAATTTGTGGAAAGGCCGCCTCAGCCGCTCGAGTCAATGCCAACAACTGCGGCCATGATGTGACGTCCGTCTTCTTGAAGAGAGCGACAGGCCTGCTAGCAGATGGCGGTGTTGAAGGATTGTGCGGATACTGTATCAGAAGCTCCTGGGCGTCTGGCCGTAGGCTTATATCACCAACTAGAACGGAGCACCCGCGCGAGAGGAGCTTCTTCGCAAACGCGAGATTGATGCCTAATAATAGTAGTCAGTCTAGGGCCGTCTAACACAATGGCAGGTAGTTGCACCTGAGCCGCCGCCAGTGATAATAGCATATCTGCCTGCTACAGAGAGCGCCATGATCTTACGCAAGGGCACAATCTCCGATAGGCCAGTCTTTCAGATTGGCAACCCTTTCCGGCTCTCTATGTAAATTTGAGAGACGTATTTATGTGCTTGAGTTTCTGAAACTGGTGCCTTGCACTAAATAATAAACACAGACGCCCTTGAACTTGAATGGCTTGTTGAGTGAAAGCCTCCAAGCCGTTTGGATGAGATATCGCGATAATAGGTCAATATTGAACACATCCCCAAGCGTCAACAGCTCGCACCGGATGTGCTTCCGGAGGTGAGGCCGGATGCGTTTCCGCTAGCGTCGACCTAGTTCCAATAATACGAGACGAATTGGTCCCCATCATACTAAACCACTCTTTTCACGAAACATATTTGAAAGCTTCCTATTGATCATCGTTACAATAAAAGACTACTAATTCTCGGCTCACCGGATGTGGCCATGATTGCATGTACCACATATCATATTTGTGTTTGTCCAAGGTCTTGAACACGCGAGATCCGAAAGTCTCTCGGGCCCTGTCCATGCAAGGCGTTTGCAAGAAAAGAGGGAATCGAGACACGATCAGCATACAGAAACAGATAATCTGCACATATCCACCAGACTAGACTTATCCGGAATGGTGATCGTATTCCCCAAGTTCCCCTCATGTGCGCGTAGATACTTATTTTACCTGTTTCAACGAATTTTTTCACCATGCTGAGGCCAGCTTGCTGTGAAATTTTGATGAAAAAGAAAGTAAGTTCCAAATAAGTTTCAAATATTTGTCATTGGGTGATTCGTCCCATGGAGCCCCAGGATGAGACATTTTACAAACTCGGGTTGAGATAAATACTGTAATACTTCTTCGTTTAAAAAATGAAAGGTAAGGGGGCAACTAATGCCCCCCCCTTAGATTAGGGCCTTCAGAATCACCTCAACTGGCATACCCATAGTTGTCTAGCAGCATCTTATCCACCAGTGGCTGCCCCATGGGGAATTTTCAACTGCACATGTTTAGTCTTGGGGAATATGCGGAGAAAGCGGAGTGCAGCCTGGCGCCACCGTCGGTTCCGGTGTGTAACCCACGGTGTGTAACCAAGTGCCATACCTCAAATCATTTAAGCAGGGTGCTAGAGGCCACATGAAATCAGATCTTGTATCTGAATTATCGCACGGCAAACTCATTTACCCAGACTTCAACTTGTTCCCGTGCCGTCTAGCAGATGCCATAGCGGCAAGCCGACGGTGTCACAAATGTCGCCGAGATCTACGGCCGGGTCTCCCGAACCAGGAGGCACTCGTAAACGGCGCCGCACTCCGTTGGCATGTGATGAATGCCGCGATAGGAAGCGCAAGTGTGACGGCGCGAAGCCTGTATGCGGCGCATGCCGTCGACGAAGCATCACGAGTTGTGTCTGGAACGAGGAGAGGATCAGCAAGGTGTGGACCAATAGGTAGTGTTTTCAACCCTGTAAATCCGATGTCAGAACCCTTTCTGACAATTTCACAGTTATGTTGAGGGTCTCAGGGCTCGAATACGAGAGCTTGAGTCGTCACAGAATCATCCATCGGGCCAATCTGTTCATAGACTTCTGTTACCAGAGTTGTCACCGCCGGAACCCGCCAATGCCAGCCCGGAGATGGAGATGCCCCAGCCAATGGCGCAGCTAACAAGCCCACCAGCTGAACAGACTACAGAGAACCTGCCGCCCTACTATACCAACGTACAGGTTGAATACGGACCTGTCGTAAATAATAGCTTTCCTGATTCGCCGAAGGCATTGTCGCATTCATTATTGTGCAGCAAGCCCTCTCCAGCCTACCAGGACCCAGATCCAGATCCGGATCCTGACGCCGACTCAATTAGCGACGGCACTGATGTTAACGCAATGGGTGTCATAGCTCCCTTGAATAGCATCAGTGGTAGGCGAAACCGGAGACCTTCTGAGTATTTTGGTCCCTCCAGCACTGCAAGTCTGGTAGACAGAGCAAGGAATGCTATGGGCCAACAGTGCCGTAAACACTGGTCTGTATTGAATGATAGGCCGTGCTCCCAATGCCAACATGAACTGGTCTCTGTCATGAGCCCGTCTTGTGCTTCATCTGGGCGCTCCCACTCACTCAAGACGGACAGTGCGGTATTTGGCATGACGGTCCCTCCACGCGACGAAGCCAACGATCTTGTGGAAAATTACTGGCGTTGGACACACTCACTCTATCCATCTATCCATCGGCCGTCGTTCGAGGAACGCTACCGTATGGTCTGGTACCCTCAGACTGGGCCACGCTGTCTTGGCATAGAGGCCCATACCATCACGCGGGCGGGCCTTTATACCTCTATGGGTGACCGTCTATTCTACTGCATGCTCAACAGCGTGTTTGCTTTAGGTGCCCTCTTCAGCCCTAGGATGGGCCACAAAGACCGGGATCAATTGAGCCGCAGCTTCTTTGAGCGCGCTAAGAAGCTCATGGATCTAGACATGCTCGCTGCAGGTAGTTTGGCTCTCGTACAGACATTGCTGCTCATGGGCCAGTACCTACAGAGCACTGAGATGTCGAGCACTTGTTGGAACATCGTCGGGCTTGCGGTACGTGTCGCCCAGAACATTGGGCTACACCATGATCCCAAAAACTGCAACCAGGGCTGCTGCCCAGCACAGGCTCTTGACCAAGCGGAGACAGAGATGAGAAGACGGGCATGGGCGGGTTGTGTGTTGCTGGATCGGTGAGTTCTTATTTGCCACATTCTCTCTGCATTTGGTTGGTGACTTACTGCGTGTCAGGGTCCTCTGCTTGACGTACGGGCGGCCCTTGATAGTCCACGCGGCCATGTCGCAGGGCCAGCTCGTCCTTCCACTAGCGATAGATGATGAATATCTAACACGGCTTCCGGATGCTCCAGGATCGCAGCCAGATGAAATACCGAGCCTGACAGAATGTTATACTCAGACGGTCCAACTGCAAGAAATCCTAGGCGAGGTCCTAACCACGTTGTACCATTCGGATCCCAACCCAAGCCCGGGACCTTCGCTCAGCAGTGGGGCAAAAAATGTCGATTTCCACAAGCTTTTCACCGTTGATAGTCTACTCACAGCATGGCATAGAAGACTGCCATCACATCTTCAAGCCAGTCAGTATAAGAATAGCGGAGAGCCCCCCACGCTTAACCTATCAAATAGAGAGGTGGTGTACCGTAGGCAGGCGACAGTTCTGGAGGTTAGGTATGTTAACCTGTCCCTCAAACGTATGGCACGACAAGACAGCACTAATAAGCGTGAAAAGATATCTGCACGTTCGTTTAATGATGCTCCGGCCGGTTTTGTCAGGCCTCTGTGATCCAGCATCTCAATCAAGTGAATTAAGCACGGGTTCGATGCAAGATGAAATGGTGATCAAGGCAGCCGACCAATGCGTGTCTGGAGCACAGGAATTATTACAGCTCATTGAGGAGAATATGTATTTTAAGACGGACCTCCTTGCTCCACCGTGGTACACGGTCTTCTGTATGTCACCTCTGGCAATCCGAGGGTCAAAAGTCGTGCTCATGTCCCTTCACAGATATACATAGCTGCGCCATGGTTTTTCTCATCAGTCTTCTATGCTCTCCAAAGCATATCCAATGTATGGATGACGCCTCACTTCTCGACGGACTGAGCCGCTGTTTCACAGCTCTCAAACGGTACCAGAGTCGAAGCCGTGCGGCGGGACGTTGCCGCAAATTTCTCATCTCGGTGCAGCAAGAAGTCTTTCACTACCGAAATCGAACCGGTTTGTCTCCCTTTAAATCCAAATATGCAGGTCACCAGGGTAACAAATATGGATGCAGGAATGATGAACGATTTAGGTGCCCTCGAAACCCCGGACACCGTAGCCGTGCCGAGCCGTGAAAATGGCTATGTGCGACCAGACCTTTCTACCTGGAACGAAGATCCAAGCCAACTGTCTCGTTCGGACATTGTACAGGAAGATAGACGCTTTGATCAGCACGTTTGGATGTATAATACGCCTGATATTGCGTGGCTAACACAAGGATTGTATTACGAAGAGCAGGCAGAAAACGGTTTATAAGAACTACCTGCATAGAATTTACAATATTACCGATAATATAAAATATTTATAAATATACCAGAGTATGCTATGTATCGGCTTATTCCTTGGCTCGCATTCGGACAACCATGTCTCCCCGCCGGCCTCGAGCCAATGCGGCGTAGTAGCCGTAACGGATCATAGCCCACAAAGGCCGGATAGGCATCCGGTCCATAGCAACATTGTCCGGATAATAGGGTCAAAAAGAACCCTATGCCCATGAAATGTGCGAGCCTCTCCGCGGTCTGAAAGCTAGCTTCATTGCAAGGAAATACTGTACCAATACTAGAAAAGATCATGTCATTGCTCGAGAGCGGAACGGTTCCTCTGTGGATCGGCAACGAGGCTGTCTTGTCGAGCATTACGTTCCCAGTAACCAACAGTGACACTGGTAAGTCCCTGACGGCACACGGCGCTACACTGGAGATTGTTCAGAATGCAATAGACAGTAGCTACCAGGCCTTTAACATCTGGAAACGGAGTAGCCCATGGCGGCGGCGGGAGATGTTCACCAAGGCGGCGAATCTGCTACAAGAGCGTAAAGATGAAGCGGCAGCTATCTTGCGGGCAAGTAAAATCATCGTGACAGATGCCCGACGTGTCCATATATATGACTCTAATTTGTTTTATTTCGTGCTTGCTGCAGGTCGAGACGCCAATTGACGATTTTATGGTCCATCAAATTAATATTCAGACCAGTATCGACCTCTTGGAAGAACTAGCGGGCCAGATCATGCACACCACGGATGCTGTCGTCCAGCCCAGTAAGCAATCAGATGATATGCTGGCCATGGTCTTCCGAGAACCTCTGGGTGTTCAGGTCGGCATCGCACCCTGGAACGCGTCATTATTTCTCGGTATGCGGGCAGTGGCAACGCCCATCGCTTGCGGCAACACAACAATTCTCAAGGCTTCGGAGAAGACCCCAATGGTTCATCACTTCATCGGCAGGCTTTTTCACGACGCAGGCTTCCCGGCGGGTGTGCTCAACGTCATACAGCACTCGCAGGAAGACGCCGCATCGATTGTGAACGCCCTCGTCTCGGACAGCCGTGTACGAAAGATCAATTTCACAGGCAGCACAGCTGTGGGCAAGATTATAGCAGCCAACGCTGCGAAGCACTGTAAACCAGTTCTGCTTGAACTGGGCGGTAAGTCTGCACAGCTCGTGCTCACAGATGCCGACCTCGATAAGGCAGCACAGGCAGCCGCCATTGGAGCTTTCACACACGTACGTCGGCTCATATCCTGTTCTCACGCCAGACAAGACTAATATACGTACGCAGCATGGGCAGGTATGCATGTCGACGGAGCGGATCCTTGTAAGTAAAAGTGTCCTCGACAAGTTCTCGGAGAAGCTCGCCGCAAGTTCGATGCGGTTGGGTAAGAACGTTTGTCATGGGGCTTCAGTGGACAAGATTGCAGCACTTCTAGAGGATGCCTGGGCAAAGGGAGCAAGAATTCTGGGTGGCGGAGAGGGTGCGCACCAAGATGGCTCGTTCTTGACGCCTCGGATCCTCGTCAATGTGACTAGGGAAATGAAGATCTGGCATACTGAAACATTCGCCCCAGTCGCCCTGCTCATACCTTTCAGCACAATCGACGAAGCCGTGGCATTGGCCAATGACACGACATACGGCTTATCGGCGAGCATCTACACGGCCAACATCCCACTGGCTATTGAGATTGGGCGGCGTCTCGAGAGCGGTTCAGTTCACATCAACTCTATGACGATCCATGACGAGGCGCATATGCCTCACGGAGGCGTCAAGGACAGCGGTTGGGGCCGATTTGGGGTGCCTTGGGGTAAACATATTCTTGGTTGTTACGGACCATCTTTGGAGCCACGCTAACTGAAGCCAGGATTTGCCGAGTTTACACAACTAAAAACAATCACCATCACAGATCTTCATCTGGCAGGCTAAGAGGAAATTTTGCGAACTGTAGCTAGCTTAAAATGCGACTGAGTATAAGCCTTACATTAAACGTGCATTGTAGTACTCGTCGTATCTGGACACTTATCCTTTCCAGGAATCCAAGATGCACATTCTAACCGGTCAAACATTTGGATATTTTTATCATATCCCTCTCAATGTTGGTCGGTTGGTCCCAATTGAGTGGAGCGGCGGAAGTGTTTCCGGCCCAGCACCTTGACTCGCCTAGTATATAGCATGCTTCTGCTCCCTAAACCAATGCTTTTCCAGTTGACTAATTACCTTTTGCTTTTTTTCCCCTTGCAGTTGAAATCATTTCTATTTTGAAAATGGAAGGTCCGAGCAACATCCGCACGAAAGCCTACGTTGTACTGGGCAAAGGCAATCCGTTTACTCTCTGTGATGTAGTCTTGGACGAGGTACAACCAAACGAGGTTCTAGTGGAGATCTGTTACACAGGCATATGCCATACCGTATGTGCTTCTGCTATTCTCGTGGTATTGCCATTCTGTTGACCTCGTGTAGGATGTCATTGTCCAGCATGGTGGCATGCCATTGGGAGGCTACCCGGCTGTGCTCGGGCACGAGGGAGCAGGCGTTGTGAGGTGGACAGGCTCCGCAGTCAAAGATAAATCTTTGAAGCCAGGAGACAGTGTACTGCTTTCATTCCACTCCTGTCGCCAATGTAGGTTCTGTCTCGAAGGCCGGTGTGGCACATGTCCACACATGACGGAGACCAACTTTGTCCGCCTTGCCCGTCGAGACGCTGGAGCAAAATCACCGATATCACTCCTAGACGGCACAAAGGTTCATGGCCAGTTCTTTGGGCAGTCCTCTATGAGCAAGCTGGCTGTCGTCACAGAGGCGAGCGTAGTCAAGGTTGATGCGAAGCCAGAAGAGCTCCGCACATTACCTCCATTGGGGTGTGGCTACCTGACAGGTGCTGGAACTGTATTCAACGTGGTCAAACCCCGGGTTCAAGACTCTGTAGCCGTCGTGGGCATGGGAGCCGTTGGGATAGCGGCGATGCTAGCTGCAAAGTCCCTCGGGGTGCGACAAGTCATTGCTATCGATGTCGTTGAAGCCAAGTTGAAGTTGGCATCCTCTCTGGGGGCGACACATATTGTCAACTCGGCATTAGAGTCAAATTTACAGGCCGCGCTTCATACCCTTATCCCGGGTGGTCCAGACAAGATCATAGACACAACCGGTCTGGTTGGGGTGCTCGAAGCCTCAGTGAAAGCCCTTGCTCATGGTGGCACACTAGCTCTAGTGGGAGTTCCGGCTCCAACTACAACCTTGCAAATCAATGCCCTGGATTTGCTGCTGTCGTGTAAACGAGTGATTGGTGTCATTGAAGGAGCCGCTGATCCGCATATTGTATTGAGTCTCTTCCCCATACTAGTATATTTAGGCTTGCTAACTCTTCGATTTGCAGCTAATTCCTAAGCTTCTAGAGCTCTACCGGGATGGAAAATTCCCCGTCGACTGCTTGGCAAGGATCTATGCCCCGGAGCAACTTGATGAGGCGATCAGGGACTTGGAATCGGGACTCGTAAGTGCTACAACTTAGCATGGGTTCAAACTACTGATGAACATTAGATTGTGAAGCCAATCTTGTCGTGGGATGATCTTAACTGAAGATGATGATCTGGCTACCGCTAACTCGAATTTTATTTTACAAAAAAGTAAGTCTAAGGAAGAACGAAATACACGCCTTTTTCATAAATCCCCCAACTCCAAGACACTTATTATATGTTGAAAACCTTGAAGAATAATTCCATTGATTGTATACATGATTGTCTGTACCGGGCTAGAACTACACGGGAAGACATGCGGATATGCAGCCGGAGGTTGACCCACAGGCGGCATGCCTTCCGTCTATATATACTTAAAGTCTCGGCGACATAAAGTACTTTTTAATAGATTAATGTGAACAGTATTTACGTATATTGTAATTTTAATCATGGCTTCTGCTATTTCTCGTGCTAGGCTGCTGGCAGACAAAGTGTCTGTAATTACGGGAGCCTCCTCTGGCTTAGGGCAATCCATGGCATTGGAGTTTGCCAAGCAGGGCGCTACTGTCGTCTGTGCCGACCAAACACCTGGCTCCAACGGTAACAAACATCAGCCCACACATGAAATAATATGTAATCAAGGGGGTAGGGCAGTCTTTATATCGACAAATGTTGCAGATGAGAATGACATGCTGAAGCTCATCCGGGATTCAACAAGTCAATTTGGACGAATCGACATGTAGGTTCTACAACATATAGTCGAGTCATTATTGTTAGAAGCTGATAGTGTGTAGAATGGTTAACAATGCTGGCATTGCCCCGGAGGCCTCTGAGCCGCGACCCATCTGGGGAACGTCACTGCAAACGTTTGAACGAACTTGGGGGGTCAACATGCGCGGTGTCTTTCTTGGTTGCAAATATGCTGGTATTCAGATGATGAGCCAGGAGAGAAATCGCGGAGACAGTAGGGCTGGCACTATTATCAACATCGGATCAATACTCGGCGTGTTGGGGAAAGCAGGCACGCCTGCATATTCCGCCACCAAGGGGGCCGTAATCGCCTTTACACGAGCAGTAGCTATGGACTATGCCCCGCACGGTATCCATTGCAACTCAATTCTCCCAGGATGTAGGTCTATGTATGGCTATCACAGAAGCTTATAGTATCAACGCTGACCCAACGTAACCCCTTAGTCACGCGAACCGCGATGATCTCAGCAATGACGGACAATATCGAAATCGAGCGAGAAATGACACAACGACACCCTCTCAAGCGACTTGGAGAACCACAGGATATCGCAAGTGCTGCTGTTTTTCTGGCTAGCAGCATGTCAGATGGGATCACTAGCTTGAACTTGTCTTTGGATGGTGGATTACATGGTCAACTAAGCGTGTGAACCTTGATATCCTTGGATGGCAATTATAACACTTGGAGTACCATCTAAAGATTCGAAAATTCAGCCAGTTCATATTGTTCAAGTAATTTTTAAGTTCTTCCATAATTAGACGGCTATATCCTGTCTACTTATCTAATCATTCTGTCTCAATATCTTTGTATACTTTGGCTTCAATCCCCATCCAAAGCTCAACAACTTTGCGGTCAGCAAACGGCAGAATCTGTGATGCGACGAGGCCAGCAACGCCACGTTGCCGATCACACCACCAAAACGCATTGGATAGGCCGGACCATTGACTAGTCTTCTCAGAGCGGCCGGTCGGGCCGTGAGTAATCATGAAGCCCAGTCCCCAACCTTGCGGCGTCGGCGGCGGGCAAGGTGGATAGAAAGCCTCGGCCTCATAGACCAGCTCCGGCTTTATGGCAGGTAAGTGACATCGGGCAAAGTTTGGCAGCCATGTTAGCTGGTTGGTAAACATGGCTTCAACGGTAGCAGGCGCAAGTATCATCCGGCCCGAATGAGACCTGCCGTCTCGCAGCAACATGGCAAGGATTTCTAAGACAGGAATCAGCACAGCAATGGCAAATAATAATTTACGTTGAACAGACTTCCAAATTCCCGAATGTTCCCAAAAAGTCCCGCGCCGCCGCTGTGGAAGCTGTGGGCTGCATCTGACTCCAACGGACGGTTGAGGAGAGGTGGTCGAGGAGAGAGGTGGCCCTCTTGGTTGCGTTGCCACATGCCAACGAATCTCTCTTTCATCTCAAACGAGGGGGTCATAGTCAAGTCACGGATGCCCAAGGGAATAAATATGTGGCGCTGCATGTAATCACCTAATCTCAAGCCTGTAACTCGCTCAACGGCTACGCCCGCCCAGTCCATAGAGATCTTACATACGGCTTAGCATGAGCGTATTGGGGGGAAAAATTACACAGTAGACATACTTACACCATACTCAAATGCCTCTCCTGGTTGATTGACAAGAGGTTGTAGAATGTCATCCATGTACCCGGAAAATTCGTTGAAATTGACTCCGTCAGCGCGATATGCTTTAGAATAGGCCTGAAGCTTGGCGTTCAGGAATGAATATCCGAATCCAGCTATTTTCAATTGTTAGCATTTCCATGGCTCTCTCTACGCTAGCCTGTGACAAGATACCTGTATGAGTCAACAACATTCGTAGTGTGATGCGGGACCGCGCAGGCTCCAGAGAGCCATTCTCCTGCACAACCTTGAGATCTACAAGCTCTGGGCAGAGATCTTCCAACTGGTCTGCATCATCGAGACGGAGAATTGATGCCTCGACGAGCTGCATACAAGCGATACTAATGACGAGCTTTGTACAAGACGCCAGCCAGTAAATATCGCTACGGTCTTTGCAGCCCTTTCTTCCCAATGAAGCCGTCGTGGAGTGCGCGAAGATTTCTGGCTGAGAACCGATACTAACAACAACGGCACTAGCACAAGGCACGCCAGTCGGTTGTCCCGTGCAAGCGACATCGAGAAGGCTACGAATATCAGCCGCAGCCTGCTCAGAAAGAGAAAAGGTCGCCATTCTGATACTTTAGTGGACCCGTATATGCATTAGACGTCTCATACAATCCATACCAACATTCAACAGCGATTTTAAATCCCTTACAGTATTTTCTACGGATGGCTAATGCGTCTGTCGGAAGATGGAGAGCGCCATCACGGGCGGGTAGGGATCCCGAATGCCGGGCTCTGGGTGTGAAACCCCCGGAAGCAGATCCGGTGCCGGCTTATGGTCCGCTACAACTGTCCCGTTGTGTTGAGAGGCAGCCATCCGTACAACCTGTCTGAAATAGACGTCATACGACATCTTGATAATCTTTGTGCGCCTTGTGAAGCTGTCGTAACCGCGAGACGGCGTTATGGCTGAGCAAGTCGATGTTCTCATCTGTGGCAGCGGGTCTGCGGGGCTTTGCGCGGCTGTCTGGCTAGCACGATGTGGCATCAGCTACAAGATCGTGGAACGCCGAGATGGCCCGCTCGAGAATGGCCAAGCAGATGGTGTGCAGTGTCGGACCGTGGAGATATTCGAAAGCTTTGGCATAGCCGAGGACCTCCTCAAAGAGGCCTATCATGTGCTCGAGGTTGCTTTCTGGGCTGCAGAGGGCGAGGGCATTAAACGTACTCACTACGCAGCCGACACGGAGCCTGGCTTGAGCCATCAACCTCATGTCATCCTGAATCAGGCGAGGATAAATGGCATGCTGATTGAAGAGATAGAGCGGGTGTCCGGAAGCGCGGGGATTGAGTACGGATGCGACGTACAAAGCGTGGAAATTGATGATATCGTTCACGAAGACTCCACCGCTTACTGCGTTACCACCAGAGCCATTTCTAATGGGCAACAAAGGGTCTTCCGATCAAAATATGTGTTGGTCAGTTGGCCAAACAACCACCTTCTCACACTTTTGCTTCACTGCTAACAATAGGCTAGGCCTGTGATGGAGCTCATAGCGCGGTTAGGAAATCCCTGGGCTTTGCCATGGTCGGGGACTCAACGAATGCCGTCTGGGGTGTTATGGACCTCCACGCCAGAACTGATTTCCCCGACATCCGAAAGAAGGCAATCATCCACTCACGCGCCGGAAATCTCATGATCATCCCCCGCGAGGGTGACTCTATGGTCCGCTTCTACATTGAGCTTGGTGATGCGGCTGTCAGCGACGTCAAGTTAGCTGACTTGCAGGAACGGGCGCGTCGAATTTTCCACCCCTATTCCGTGGAGTTTATGGAGACAGTCTGGTGGTCGGCATACTCAATTGGACAGCGCCTGGCTGACAACTTTGCCAAGGCTGGGCGTGTCTTTCTCACAGGTGATGCTTGCCACACGCATTCGCCAAAGGCCGGACAGGGGATGAACGTGAGCCTGCAAGATGGCTACAACATTGGCTGGAAGTTGGCAGCAGTTCTCCAGGGCCAATTTTCTCCCAGAATTCTGGAAACATATGTTTCGGAGCGCCAGAAAACGGCCGCACAGCTGATCGATTTTGACCGATTCTTTACAAAGCTCTTCTCCTCTTCTTACAGACAAGCGAATGGAATTTCTTCGCAGAATTTCAAGGACCAATTTGTCAAGGCAGGCCGATACACAGCCGGCCAAGGCGTGAGATACGAAGAATCAGTCTTTGTATCTCCAGGCCCAGCTGATGAGAGCCTAGCTCGGAGCGTTATCGTCGGAACGCGCTTCCCCAGCGCCCAGGTTGTCCGGTTCTGCGATGCCCGCCCAGTGCAATTGGTGGCAGCACTCCCCGCCGATTCTCGGTGGCATGTTGTTGTTTTCGCTGGTGACATATTGCAGCAGACAGCGGCCGCCAGGCTTATCAAGGTCCGTCGGATCCCCAAATACATTGTAGGGCCGCCACGCTGACAGAAGTTATATGCATGTAGACTGCAGCAGAACTGCAGGGCATCATCGATACCTTTACACCAGATGGCCAGGATACTAATTCCATCATCCAAGGAGTGCTTGTGCTTGCGTCCAATCGTGTCAAGGTTGAACAAAACATGATTCCCGAAGTGTTCACCCCGATAACCGGCAAATGGAAGATCAAACGTGAGGTAGTGAGGCTAGGTCCAATACTTCCTAGGCTAACATGGCCAGATCTCCAAAAGGTCTTCGTGGATGACGAGAGTTACAACTCAGGTCATGGGAAAGCATACGCAGCATACGGTATTCATCCTGAGGGTTGCTTGATCATCATTCGCCCAGATCAATGTACGTTGTCAAACTGTGTATATGATATGGTAATAAATTGAAATGCGCTAACTATAGGTACTTAGATGTTGCGAAGATTTGCTCTTTAGATAACACAAACGATGTCCTGAATTTCTTTAGCCAATTTTTAATCTCTAGGTAAACAATGAAGCTAAGCAAAAGCTTTTGAAGTTTCTAAAAAAGGGGTCTAATAGAGTAATTAACTCAAAGCTGTGTAATGAAAAAGGCCTTCTTAATATGCATCTCATTGCAGTAGGTATAGTAGTTGAAGCCATGTTTACAACGCGTTTCGAATCTCGTCATATGGTTCGTCCAACAACTGAAGTCTCTCGTTTAACGCAGCCCCTAGATGTCTCCATATATCTTGAGGTTCCTTGTCTCGAGGCCCGCTTTCTTGACCGAAAAATCTCTCTTTAGTGGTAGTAGTACTAGAATCGCTTTCATCACGCCCTTCAGTAGGCTTCTCGATGATATTGAGGTACTGTCGCAGAATGTAGAGGCGGAGAGGAGGTGGGAGCGCTAGGCAAGGTTTCGATGTTCGGAACTCCCCAGTACACATAGGTGGGGTTTGGACCAGGATTACAGGACCGAGCGCGAACTCGGTCGGCTTTACCCGAGAACTACAACCCTGTGGCTAACCTGGCAACCTGGCTGCTGATCGATACCGCTGATCAATATCGCTGATCACTACTCCGTATCGCTGATCATACCGCTGATCACTCCACTACAGCTGATTGATCCCGTTTCGATGCACGATACCAGGACTGAACGATGTGAATTATCCAGCAGCTTATGTCAGTGTCAACGCAGACAATGTCATTAGCTAATGCCTTGCTTTCAACTGCTTCTTACGCTACAACATCCGTACCTTATGGTGCCCATTGTTTATCTCAAGCCTTCTGTGTCTGCAAACGTCCGGGACTCCAACCAATAGTTTTTGCCGTTGCATATCAACATTGCAGCTTTGTGGGGGAAGTGTATGTGACTCGATCCCCACGGTGGTTATGGGTATAAGAAACTCATCATTCGGCGAGGAACAAATGGAGTGATGTGTGCCCGAATGTATGAGCAGGCGTACCCTCCTAGACATCATGACTGACAACATTCCATTCGCCGCTCCTTGATTGCACATTTTGAATTCGCATGGTAGGCTAGGTGATTGGGAGATGCCGCGCCTGTCCATATATCCCAAAGTATGGACAACACAAATACGTTCATTTATAGGGCCATCAATGGAGATCTAGATATTAGGTTTGGTGTAAATGTCTTAGGACAAGGTGAATATTATTGTAGATAGAGTCATCTTGAGACCATGTCATCGTCACTTTGAGCGTGACATGGCCCTGCCCTTATCTACAGTCTCCATACTAGTAATGCAAGAGATGCCATAGACTGATTTGCTTGCGGAATTGTGTACCATTCATCGGTAGTCGGGGTCTTTTGAAGTTGACATAAGCCAGCTTCTGGCTAATACCATCTATAAATTTTACGTGCAGACCTTAGACTCGAATAAAACGATCCAGCCATACCCGGGACTTGAAAAGCCGCCAGTGAGATTGTTTCATGAAATTGCACTCCGCGAGGCTCACTTCAGTGCCAAATAGAGCAGATATTGTATCTGTAAACTCTATTGAACGATACACTTTGCAATTTTCCATCTTTGATCCATATTTTTAAATCTTCTTGAAGACCAGCCCCAAGAGAAGAGTTTCACTCAATTATTAAAGAGTCTTCAATTGAACAGTGCGAACCTCCAGAGCCAACTGCTCAGAGCCAGGTATGCAGTTTAGAAAACATGGGAGATCGGGGCTTAATTGACGTCTTACTTCGTATGCAGTGATATTGTGACAATCCAAATCTTCCATCTCTTCCTATGCGGCAATATTTGATGTCGCCTTTCGCGAACAGTCGAATCGCAACTCAGGCTTGGATAGGGACATCAAAAAGCCATCTAAGTTCGCCAGAACATAGGTTCCATGTGATTCTGAAAAAAGATTGAGGAGTATCAGCCATGGTTAAAAATTCGCCGCAACCACGTGTGCCAAAGTCAAGCAATCTTCTACGGAGTCTCTATTCTTCAACACCAGTATCGCAGAATGCAGAAGCCGCATCGCCTAGATACTTGAGCCATATTTGTCGAGCAACCGATTCGCCGAGTAGCGGCACACGCTGCAACGTTTGTCAAGCATTTCTAACCATGTCTTGACTAGGCATCCAAGCACAAGCAGCATGAGTCCATGCGGTGGAACTCTTGAGCTGCCCAAATCGGATGTTTTTCTCACTATTATTGGATCCCTGTAGCACCGTAGCTTCGGCAAGGAGGAGCAACCGTCTGACTACGGCCTCCAAATCGGCGGCTGACCCGAGCCCGGCCGTGAAAATGCGGCCCACCTCGATCAGCATGTTGCCTGGCTCAACGTCCTTGCACCCCTGGCATCGACAATCACATCGGGGAATAGATTGCATGCGGACGATCCCACAAATCCTGCACGGTTGTGAATACTTCTGGAGAACGCCAGCAGAAAATTGCTGCATATGCCCCTTGTCCATCCCACTCGCCTTCGAACCTTTCTTCTCCCCATGCCCCTTTAAACCTCATCTCGTTCTCTCTTCCAGTGTCACAACTGGTTGTTGCTAGCGCCGTAGTTGCCTTGCCCCCACCTCCTATATCATTTTCAGGAACATCCAGTTAAGTTGAATTGGAGCTTACTGTACCCAGAAACTCTCTCCGCCCCACCCACTAGTTGAATATTCAGACTTACAGCCTTCCAGGATGGGACAAAACCCGTTAGATGTAAAATGGATCATGTCCTGGTCAGCGCTAAGAGTCCGTGCCTTACTTGATTAAGTGCTTGCATATGAACAAGGTGAAATTTTTTTGAAACGCTCATTTAACATAGGACTGTACTCTTGCTTGATTAGGTAGGAGTTGGGGCAATATTTTGTCAATTATGCAAGGGGTAAGCTTACACAAGTGCCCGTTCAAACTAATCAGTGTCAACTTGAACTGATCGATGCCAACCACCTACACTTTTACCAAGACTTTGTAAGATACCAAAACAGGAAGACATAGAAGGTTATCTTATGGAGGAGCAATTAGGAATCCATTCGTTATAACGAATCCATATCCGACAGTTCGTAACGTTACTCGATCTGCCAAATAAAATAGTAATACGCCCTTATCAAGTGCGCTACACTCTACTCATTCTGATTGAAGCCAAAGGACCCTCTTCACGTGTGCTGATTATGCAGGATAGGTAGCTTTTGCAAGTCGGTAACTATCAAGAGCCTTGCCAAAAATAATACTGACTTAATCTTAGAGTCTCCGTAATTAACAGTCTGGGGCCATTTCCTCCCATGCTAGACTATTTCCTTTCCTTGAGACGAACCTATGATCTGATGCATAGCCGCCCTCAAACAGCTAGCCAAAGACTTAAGGGCATGCTGGAGTTTCACCTTTTCAAAGTGGAACATTTCTACGCGCAAATTGACTTCCTGGAACGTAGGATCATGCTATGTCGGTAATCTGGGCACGCAGAGCGTGGTGTTCACAGACCTTAATTCCCAGCTAATAAGACTCAATGACAGGGATTAAATCCCAAAACTAACAGTGAGACATGTAACAATTGCGAGCGCGGGCGCCTCATCACATCACACCTACTCAGACTGGTAATGGCATCTTGGAATCACACCTACTCAAAATGGTAATGGCATCTCAGAACCACCTGGTCGGCTTGGCTAGCGAGGTTCAAATGATCTATATAAGAGTGAAGAGATATCTACGGCAACAATGAAGGACCTGACCATCAAGCTCATCAGCAGCCACAGACTTTTCAAGGCTCTTCGCTGACTGCCAATTAATCAAGTCAGCTTCAACAACTATATTTGACAATGCATCAATCATTCGCCACACTCTTTGCCCTTTGCCTGGCCTCCAGCGCCATGGCTATGCCCCACAGCAACCTGTTCACTCGACAAACCTCCCCCGACGGATCTTGCGGTGGTTCCACTGGCTTTGTTTGCGCGACGGGCTTCTGCTGCTCACAATTTGGTTTCTGCGGTACCGGCCCCGATTTCTGTGGCAACAACGGAGGCGGTGGCAGCACCGGCGACTGTTCATGGGAGGGCCACTGCGCTGGTGCTTCGTGCAGCACTGAAAATGACTGCTCTGATGACTTGACTTGCAACAACGGTGTCTGTGGCACCGATGGAAGCGGCGGCAGCACTCCTCCCGGTGGCGGTACCACTCCTCCCGGTGGCGGCAGCAACCCTCCCGGCGGCGGAGGCATCACCTGTACCTCGAGGGTGTCCTACAGCGGTGATGGCTCGACCGGTGCCGGCTGGCCTGCGCAGACTGCCTGGGCCAGCTTCGACAACTTGTGGAATGCCAACATCAACGCAATTAACGCCGCGTGCCAGAACAACGGATGGGGCGTTGCAAACAACTCTCCCACAGAGACTTCGCAAGTCCAGGCCGCTATCCTCAGCATCTCAGCCTCGTCCGGTGTCGATTCGCGCTACGTCTTGGCAACTGTCATGCAGGAGAGCAAGGGATGTGTGCGTGTTCCCACGACTCCAGGTTTCTGGGCCAATCCCGGTTTGATGCAGGACGCCAACGGCACACACACCTGCTGGATCGGCCCAAACAACGGCATCAACCCCTGCCCCCAAAGCCAAATTGTAGGCATGATCCAGGATGGCACTACAGGAACTGCGTCTGGTTCTGGTCTGCAGCAGCTTCTGTCCAGTCTGAGGACTACTGGAGCTCAGCAAGTCTACCAGGCTGCCCGTCTTTATAACTCAGGCAGCATCCCCTCCAATGGAGACTTGAGCGGGCCTGGTGCTACTCCCTCATACTCCTCGGACATTGCCAACCGTCTGCTTGGCTGTGTTTTCTAATCAAGCAGTATCATACTATCTTGATGAGGAGATGGTAGTGGTAGGGCAGACATTACCTATAACCCTACAGTATACCATGCATTAAGGAGATGTTTCTATTCAGGACATGTATATAGTTTGGACATGCATATGTTTTGGACATGTATGTATGATGAAGATGTCTATGTTATCGAGACGTATATATTATGCAGCTGTACATATCAAGAAAACGCATTCTATGTCACTTGTCTTGAAACCCTTTGTGAAGTTCATTGCTACTTTTAGCTACGACAGTGTATCAAAGTGATTTTGTAACTTATAACCCAAGCTCCTCATGATAATGGACTTGTTATTGCGATGTGTTGCCAAGGTGTAGGATTCACTTAACAAAGGTCTTAGTTATGTGTCATTAAGTCGGGGGTAGGACCTCTTACATGTATAAAGTATACGAAATCTGCAGATCAATCGGCCAGGGATACCCTGCAGTGAACGCTTATGGCTGTTCATTCTGCTAAATTCCACGCTTCGAATATACTTAAATGGGTATCCAATAGTAAAGACTAAGGTTGTCAGTTTCACTATCATGGAAATAATGACTTTCCCGTTTTAGAATGTAATGTATACTATTGAAATACTGCCGCTCATTATTAAAGAGATATCCACGGAGCCTTGGATATTTCAGCATCTAATTCAGTGGCCATAACGACCATCGCCGTTTCACGACTATGAGCGATAAGGCTCAACATTGTAAATGGCCTATTTTATACCTGCAAAAGGAAATTTTGCCTAAATCCGTAAGGGATCATCCTTTGCGGATATAGCTGCATCATCATCTACTTATATGTAATGGAATATTTCTATCAGTAGGTAAGGTGCATACCTATGTATGCAGGTCTGGGGAGGCGTCACGTGAAATTGATGCGGTGGCTCACGTCAGCCACTTTACGGGAGCCATCCGAATCGCATCCTCGTCGACTAACATTCTGTCGTGTCCCTCATCTTCGTACTTCACACGGCAACGGAGCCCAGGTATTCGTAACCAGTCTTACTTGGCAAGGGGAATTCCGAAATTGAGGCACAGCCTACACTCCCATTTTAAGCTATAGCGTCCTAATCTTCGAAAGATCACCCCTGTCATCTTGCAAGTTGCTCTGCACAAACACCATGTCGTCACAGGACCCAGTGGCACTGCAGCAGGATGTGAGTTCCTTGAAACGCAAAATGAAACCCATTCGCCGTGATATGGAGAATAGACGGCAACAGAATGTCCAAGCTCAAAAGAAGTATCGCGAGTAACTGTCTTCCTTAGCAAATGCTCCAGTATTGTGAATCCGTAGAGAATAACAATACATGTAACTAACCAAGTAAATGATGTATAAATATTCAGGAGAAAAACAACGCCAGCGCCTGAAAACTCTCAAGGCGATCGCTGCATCCGCCGGACAGAACCATGCCATTGACAGACCATGTTCGCAAACAAGCCTGTCAGAAGTGGCGACGCACAGCGACAACAGCAGCGCACTAGATCATTGTTTTTCGATGTCGTCTGCCTCCCACCATCTGGGATCCGAGACAGAACGTCCGCCACTCACTCCACGGCCTGAAAGCACCTCATTATCCTAAAGTATGCGGGACTCTCATTCAGGCTTGAGCTCTTTTTTCGTCCCAGAAGAAGCTCGATGCCCCATCTCACAGCCAAACGACACTCCCTCACCTTTCGATATCAGAAACAACCACTCTATCTCCAGTCCACCGGCTTCAACACCTGGAGAATGGCAACTTCAGACTTCACCATACGATACTACACAGTCCCATCCCCCTTCAATAACATGGGACTCATGCACGCATGTCAGCTCTTCATTCCTCGTGCGTGACAGAACCAGGCAAAACTTTAGCCCATATTGGACTACCGCAATTGAATGCGGCTGCTCAACACCACACGTACAACTGCGCTCGAGAGACCCCTCTTCCCATAGCGATATGCATATTATCAGCTTCGGTGCCGATGGCATGGCCACAGATTTATGCATGAGCAGCAGTATCCACATTGAGCGAGTATGTATCGCTGCGGCGCTGTACACACTTGTGAAGTATATGGGCATTGGAGAGGAGACTTTCTGCGCGGACGACTCGCCCTCGCCGTTCCACCGGCCGAGCTTGGAATTTGCTGATGACGATACACGGAATCGGACAATTGGCATGGTCCAACAAATGTACAAGACCTTGAAGCCAGATTTGAGACCAATTGCCGAGCAGATCGTGGTAAAGCACCATCCCTATATCGACATTCTGCCCTTCCCAACGTTGCGAAGAAACCTTATTATGCATCAGAAGCAAATCGATGAGGATGAATTCTTGAACGATACACTGACTGGTTTGATCTGCTGGGGTGGCGCGGGCACGTCAAGGAGTGATACAGATAATGCGACGGGGCACGCGGCTACGGAAACAGTGTGGGATGTACGAAGTTGGGAGGCCAAAACTTGGTTTCTGAAGAAGTATTGGTGGCTGCTTGGTGGGGAGGATGGAGAGCTGGTCAGACAGAGTGAGTGGTGGCGGAGTGTTAGGGGAGAGGAACTGAATGCAGATCTAGTTGCGTTCAAAAGCTGACCTGGAGATAGATTTAGAATTGAGTATATATTTGTATCATGAGTCGTTACCAAATGCCGTATGTGATTGACTGGTATTGTTGCACTTGGATTCTGTACAGACCGACGGCAAGACTTTGACTCTGCCCATAATCCGAATCAAATTCAACGGGTGTTTTCATTAAATGGCACAACTATCACCTCCAGCTAAGCCAATACCTAGAATGGCGTCCCGTTCAGTCTTTCCATTCGTCTCTACCCAGGTTCACAATATCAAGTTGTTCCAGCACCCAAAACCTTGAAGGAGCTCGCCCCTCTTCTACCATCCTCACAGCAGCCACCGCAGCTCTCCCGATAATCGTTTGATCTTGCGCTACAGAAAATCATCAGTCTTGGTGATCCCAGTGCAGAATGTCAAATGAAGAGAAACAGAGTGAAGTTGCTCATACCCCACTTGTCTTGGAATCCGTGTCCGAACTTCTTCATCCCATGAAAGATATTCTCCAGCCACTTATTCTTTGGGTCTTCTCTTCCCATAATCATTCCTGGTCTCAAGATTATGGCATTCTCAAAGTCCAATTCCTTGATATGTTTCTCGACGCCCCTCTTCATTTTGGCATAAGGTGTCAGGGCAAATGGGCTCAGCGCCCCGCTTGTCCCTGCGCTCGAACAGTAGACATACGTCTTAACACCTACTGCTCTTGCCGCTTTTGCATTTTCTACACATAAATCGTGGTCGATTGCCCATTGCGCGGCGACAGAGCCTGCGCTGCCGATCGTAGTGCCGACAGCGTTGAAGACCACCGAGGGAACCGGGGATAGAGCGGCGATTAAGGGGCCCCATTGTGTGGTGTCAGTTTCGATGATGGATTGAAGTCTGGAGTCTTGCGTTGGCGGGGCGCGACGGGATATAGTTGTGATGGACGTGCAAGTAGTAGAGGGGAGGAGGGTAGCAAGGACTTGGGAGCCCACTGCGCCAGTGGAACCAAAGATCAGGGCCGTTGTCATGATAATCTAGATGTTAATTGATATTGGGGGGTGCATGGGTAAAGGCTTGGAAGGACAAGATTGAAACTTTCAAGGGTTATGAGCAAGCCTTAAATAGCCCATGGTAAAAGTGGCTGACGTTAAGTTGGGTTCCTAGGTGCTGGATAGGGGAGACGTGCCCAGCTATGCTGGATTTAATTATCCCGTAACGGCTGATATTACAGTTAAATTATCATAGTCCAATATGTATGTTCTTATTTTCTTTCAAAGGGTCTCATAAATTACTAACGTCGTAATGTATCTATCATACAGAAAAAATTTAGTATTCTGTACAGTCAACAAAGCGCAAGATTCGCAATTATTATGACTTTTAATAATGTAGTCATCTATTCTTAAGCGACCACTCTTCGACACCTTATAACGAGTTATAATATGCCCAGTTATAATACGTTGCTGTATAGTATTTGCCTAGTTGTTATGGGTAACTTGGTGATTTTTGTCTAATTCTGAGGTATGCATCTCAGCACTTGCTATAAGATGTCGGATTATAACGGCTCATGATCTCAAGCTGCACTTCCACCAGCAATAGCCGCTATATTCAACTTGTTCCATCGCTGGAACAATACAATACTTATAAAAGCAATCCCCGACGACGCAACGCTAATCGCAAACGCGGCTTTGAGACCCTGCATATATGCGACTAAAATCTCAGAAATTTGGTCCTCCGAAAACACTTTCCGCAAATTCGTCGCGCCGGTGCTCACCACAAGGGCAGGGCTGACACCTGGGGCTGTCTTTGGAAGATTGTTTATCATGATGTTGACAAAGGCAGCTTGGGCAGCCAACACCATACCTGCTCCGCCAAGTGTCTGGAGGAACAACAGCATGGTTGTAACTTCTGCAAGATCTATGGCCGGGCTATAGCTTGTACCGTAATGATGGGGATCTGGGACGCGATTCCCCAGCCAACACCGCCGATGATCTAATAGCCGATCCACTTGCCTTCCAAGGTACCAATATCCAATGTGTAAAGCAAACCTGTGCATATCGTCGACAGGGCAGTCCCAGCAACGATAATTGGTGCAGCGATACCAGTGGCAGAGACGTAAGCACCGCTACAGAGCATGGAGATGACAACTGCGACAATGAGTGGCAGATTTCTGACTCCACTTGACTGGGCACTCGCGTTATCGATGCTTTGGCCGTATATTGGTAGGTAATATAAAACCAAGTAGTACGCGCCAGAGTAGAAGAATGAATAGATAGACTCGACGATGTAAACTCTCTGCTTCGCAAGGCGGAACGAAAACATAGCCGTGTCTTTCTGGAACCATTCCCATAGAACAAATGCGCCCACGATTGCCGCACCCAACCAAGAGGCCGATCTCATGCGCGCAGAGTTCCAGGGAAAGTTGGCACCACCGTCCTATACCGCAAGGAGATAGCATACAACGAATGCGATCACGAGAGAGGCGCCTACGGGGTCCATATGGAGGAGCTTCTCGCGTAGGGTTGCCGCCTGTGGCTTTGCAGTGCTGGGCGCCTTGAAGGAGACCATGATGATGAAGGCGGGTATTGCTCCGATCGGCAAGTTGATATAGAAACACCAGCGCCACGACACCTTATCCGAGAATGCGCCTCCGATCAGAGGCCCAACAGCTGCCGCAACACCATAGCTCGTTCCAACGATCCCAGCGAACACCGGCCGGCTCTTTGGCGACGCAGAGAACCCGATGATGGTATACGAACCGGAGCCAATGCCTACAGCGCCCACGCCTACAAAAGCACGCGCGACGATGAGGGCAGTGCTGCTGGGCGCAACAGCACAGATCAAAGATCCGAGCTCAAAAATGAAGATGGCGATGAGGTAGCTGCTTTTCAGTGGGAAGTACTTATAGATCTTGCCTCAGGCGCTCCGAAAGCCACCCATTGTCATGAAGAAGGCGGAACTGTACCAGGCAATATCAGAGAGCCCGTTAAACTGGTCGGTGATTTTGGGAATTGCGGTTGCGACAATCGTCAGGTCAAGGGAGACGAGGAAAATGGCGAGTGCGAGCGCAGTTATGATGGCGGCCAGGCGAGCACCCGCGGGATAATCGGCACTCTCGGCACCTTGCGAAGTCAAAGTTTCTAGGCTGGAATCCATCTCTTTATCGCTGACTTTTTGGTCACCAGAGTCTTTCTTGTCCGTAGCATTTGTCATTGCCAGTGAAACATGCCTTTGCTTTGAGGCAACGTCGCCCTTTGAATCACGGGACGCCATGTGGATGGATGTATTGGCTGTGTAGATCTGGTAAATGCCGCCTAGTGAAGAGAGCTTCTCTATATTGATGAAGAATTGGAAGCAATAAGTCCAAGTAGAGATAGCAGAAAACGCAGATATTAACCGGATGAAAGCCAACAGCAAAGACTACCCTCCTAAGCTATGCTACCCGCAACCGTTGGCTGAGTGCGTCAATGTCTGACGAGGGCCACATACGATGCGGAGAGTATCTTTGTACTCGCAAATGACTTTATCAGCCATTCTTATCATGGTTTTCTCGGTTGGATCTATTTCGAACGCGTGGTTGATATCAGCCATTCACCGTATGGCTTCCCCCAGTCGGTGATATTTCCAGCATGTAGTATTTCCAGCGTGTGGCTGATATCAGCCAAAAAACCGTAACCCGTATGAGTCTCAGGCGGACAGGCTAACGGGCCGACAGGCTAACGGGCAGAGAGTGCGTGGCGCTCGGGAATATCCGATAAGCACTGCCGTTATTGTTCTCTCCCTTATGGAGGCACCAAGGGCTGAGAGAATAACGTAAGTCCATTCAAAAGAATCATTGATCACAAATTCCAAGTCACAGAGAGCTCAATTAAGCTCGTCTTAATGCACGAGCGGCAATTCGCGGAAAACTTGATGTTTTCCTTGGACTGGATGCTTTCCATATGCGGCCTGCTACCGTGACGATGGCATGCTCGTCGGCCGTCGCTCATAGCACACGAAGTAGAGTGGCTGACAAGTAATGACTAGCTAAGGTCTGCGAAACTAAGGCGTAGGTAGTAATAGCAGTTGTAGCAGTTGTACTTAAGTGAGATTGCAGATAATATCGGTTCTATCTCTAATTAAGTAAATGCCAGCATATTTGGTTAGGATTCGACCATTGGGTTCAAACCGAACAGATTGTAAATCTGTTCAGCATCATGATGCACTCATATTATATCATGTCTAGCTAGAATGGATCTTGCGGAAGCCATTATTTTGGAATTTCGATACCCGGGGCCCAATGGCAGAGTTTTACGCCGCAAGTGCTCCCATTAAATGGTGAGAATTCTCATACCAATATAGATCTGTGTTTTGACATCTTCTTTAAGCAAAGAATTGACTGTGCACACGTCTTAGAGCATCTTCACACTTTCAACAACTCCAGCATCTTCTTCAAAGGCATACTGTCCACATTTGACTTCAACTGTTCAACCGCGAATACGGAAGCACCTAAGCAGCTTGAATATACGGACGTATGATGATGAGTAATAACTGCCGACTTTGCAGCATATGACTAAACACATAAGCATGGTGTCAAGACTCATTTCAACGTGAGAGGGGTCCTCCGAATTCGCCGTCGATGGCAATGTTGTAGATGCTTCCTCTCTTGAACATGTTGCCCATGCGAGAAAGTCATCCATAGGTGTGACGATTGTTCAATGGAACCAATCTGGAGGAGCATTGGGAGAATTTGAAACCTATAAACGCAACGGCATGTAGAAATTGCTACTATTGCCACCTTGATCGCTGGAGTTTTGACGAAGTTGGTCTACTAACATGTCATGCTTAGAGTCGATACCGGCGCGCTCCCTTAGAAGCTCTGTAGAGAGGCATCGTGCCTTATATTCATTCTCGAGGGTACGCTCTCCAATGGAAATAATATAATTCAGTTCTGATGCGTCTCGTAAGTTGATTGTTAAAAGTTTGACGTATTTCTCCAGACAACCTCATGGATGCTCCAACCCGCCCTTGTTGACTCTATTATGTTGCTGTAAGCCAAGAGATGAGGCTAAAAGACGCCACCAAGACGCCAGCTCACTTCATTGAATCCAGCTAACTAATGCCCAAAGCGATACTCGCTTGAAGTGTTTGGTCTTCTGACACGCAGCTGCCGCTGGAAAACAACGACAAGGCGTCATTCGGTGTCGTTCCAGGGTTGTCTAGCTGACCTTGTTCAAACTGGCTGGAAAAGATTGCTTTCACTACTCTGCCGTCATCTTTACGGGCTTCACTAGTAACTGAAAAGGAGATATAGCGGAAACTAACTTCCGTTCGAAGATATTCACTATGGGCTGGTTGCCCGAGCATGAACCAATGACACACGTCGGCTCCTAACACACATCATATCTTCTGATGAACCCTGCGCGATTTGGGTTAGAATCTCTCCTCTTTGTAATGTCATTGTTATCAGAACTATCTGTTACATAATCTCAGCTGTATTACATCAATGAGTAGAAGGATCTTACACCTAAGATCGCTATGGGAATTACATCGCTGATGAGCAAAGTGTAGGATTAACATAAGTAATCTGGTGGAGTAAACTGTGTGTTCGCAATCTGGTCATATCAGCACATTGGAGATGATACGAGACCTTGGCCAAAAATGGCAAAATCTTCAAACGAAATAGGCAAAAGCTCGAGACTTCTTTGGCCAGGGGCCACATGATATGTACTACATACTGCTGCAGTTAAGTTGGAAGCCCTGACCAATCAGTGACCCAAGTCGGCTCCATAAGACCAGTAATTGGGGAGGTTTTGCAGATTAGCGCTTCCATGGCATCTCAAAATTAGCCTAAGTGTGTGTCAAAGGATCCATCAAAGGCGTACCGACCTACCACTCCATCTAGCCCTGCCTCATGAAAGAGTTTGCTGCCAACTAAAGTGTTTGATCCATAAATCCGAAGCCATACATCTGCAAGTTCTCACGCTAGTGTAGACTCCTCACAATCTTCAGAGATAGGAACACTACATCCATACCTTTCAGAAGCATCCGAACCTGATTTTCACGAGAATGGGCCTAGGGGGTTTATGAACAATACGCGCAAAGTACTGATACACCCTCGATGTGCTGCCTCATTGACTATAATTGCAATGGGCAAGAATGAAATAGCATCAAATAGCTGTGGTGAATGAATCGGGTTTCCAATTTTCCCAGAACTCCGCCCCTTATCAGTTCAGCAGTATGCAATTTTCCATTAGGGGCGTGCCGGCTCTTTTTAGCATATGTTTCGCTGGGGCGTGCCTGGTCACTAGGTTGATGCTACTCAAACAGCGCGGGACGGAATCAGACGGCATCTTTGGCTCGGAGCGTTGCTAGCTAGAGTTAATTAGATACGACTACATGGACTCGGTACGCAGCAGGGCAACACACCAAAGAAGCTAAGAACTGAGAAAGAAGGGCCACGTGTGCCGCTGTAGTACCAAAAGTATATCAGAAAGGAACAGAACAGTGTAGCTTCGTAGCAATGTATGAGGAGGCATTAGGACCATATCGCGGTTTAAGTCTATCTATCTATTTTCCTCCAAATGCGTTGTAAGGCACGGAGAACAAATCATACGAATATCGTGACAAAATCTTGCTTGGTAATGTCGATAAGCAGCTAAAAGGCTTCTACTAACGGTGTGCAATCGATTGCTCAAGTTTATTCTTGTGTTTCGAAACCGAGTTTTTTTTGGCGAGATCATCCAATTCTTTCTGATTGTTAAAAGGCGCATGCAATGGTTGTCTATCGCTGAGCTTGGCATTGATGTTTTCCCATACCTGATGAAGATCAGGGCGGTCCTTTGCCCCTCCTAAATTCATCAATAATAGTTCTCATCAGTAACCAGCAAATAATATGCAACACGTCACAAGCAATCATACCTCAGAAGGGACGATGGCCCAGTTTTCCAAGATATTTCCATCTTTCATTATTACCAAAATTGCAGGCTGGGCCAGACCATGTGGATATCCTTCCCACTCAGTGATTGCTACAGTAATCATACCATTGGTTGCCAAGTGCTTAGCTAGGGTGTTATTCGGACCGTTGATTGCCTCTCCGGTATACGCACTAGAAGATCGGACTTCAGCAAGGTGCTCCCCATCCTGTGCAGACACAATCACGGGGCAGCCCCCAGCCGCGTTGATAGTCGGGCTGAGGTGTTGGAGAACGCGCAGGTATGCCATGCAGAACGGGCACCAGTGGCCGCGATAATCTTCCAACATGGTTGATAGTTTCAGTCTGGGTACACACAAATATTCAACCGCATAGAGTACTGGGTACCTACAGATTACGAACAGAAAGTCATATTTCTGCCTCAGAGCCTCGAATTTGGAAGTAGCGTTAACTGACATGTTGATCTTTTAGTATTTATTACGGACGTCTAGCGGTGGCTTCTGTTGTAACAGGATAATTGAGCCCCTTATGATATGTAGCATGAAACCCGATTCAATTCGAACCGATCAAATTATATATACATAAGTTCTCCCACCTTGGAGACGGGGATTCAAGGATTTTACGTCCATGTCAATGATTCGAATGGTATAAAGGGGGGTCACTAACCGCGGCAGTACCACAATAGGAAGTATCTAAGACCTCCCAATGAAGTAGAATCTACATGCAGTGATGCCCACCGGAATTAGTCATTCGTTTGTTTGCTTTTATAAGTCACCACTCCACAGCTTGAACTTGATGTACCCAGCGTTTACGGAAGTAAGTATATTCATAAAGTTCATATTGCCATTTTATAGTAATGAACCAGCGTCGTGAAAAGAGCAGTATACGGAATTGGAAGTCTATTTAGCCCCAGTCCATGTCATAGTTTGATGAAGACCGTGGCATTGCTTAGCTTTGTTACAAATAAGAACCAAGGAGCTTACATGTGCACGTAAATGCTAAGATAGAGTAAATATGAGTACACCGTCTTAACCAATAATAGCATGACTTGTGTTTATGACTTGACTGGTTGACGTATTGCATCGCACGCCGTTTCCCTACGAGAATGACGCTTACAGTTGTTATAATTCTATCCAAAACAATGATAATATCCATTTCCAGAAAACAGAGCAAATATATATGCCTACTTCTCTACCGTCTTTGGATAGTTTTAGATCCCTTGCTGGTAATAAAACGTAAAGCTTGACATAGAGGTTTACACCTTACTTGTGTTATGATTATCGCGACTTAAAGCTATGTCCAGGCCCCTTTGCAAACATAGACCGGTTTCATTGGGGCATATTACTTCGGGGGACTAACTACCCCATGGGGCATCGGGAACAGGGCGTCGCACACTCCCATCCGATTTCACGTCAGTACTCAATGCTGCACTGTGGGTCTTTCTACATTATTCGCACTCGGTAATTAATACTTTTCCCCGCAACTAATAATTATGACTCCGGGGATCACGACCTTCCCCGCACTTATTATTACACCTTCGATAAGTAAATTATTACGAATTGTATTACAAACAACTCCCTAAGAGTCTTTATATGGTTATTTGCATATAGTACACTCATCGCTACGTAATAAACCATAATTACGACACAAATGTGAATGTTCCAACATATCTTACCTTAACATTCTTTTTCCTTGGCTCTCTTATTACGATTGTTACACTTTAGGATCTCGCGGATACACAGCCGTCTTGCACACCCTCAATTGATTGGTCCCACCAGGTTTCTAACATTTCAGAGCCCAAGTACGATACGACGTGTCTTATTCAGAAATCCACCGTGTTCTAGCAATATGCAACCTCCTTCGAAGCCACGTCCCCATACAAGAGTCCCAGAAGACCGTAAGCGAGGCCAATATATCTCAACGGCGTGTGCAGCGTGCCGCAAAGCCAAAGTTCGTTGTGACGGAAGAACTCCCTGTTGCAACTGCGAGAAACGTTCCACTCAATGCCATTATCCTCCTACCAGGTCCCGAATATGTAATGCGGGCAGGAGAGGAGGAAAGAGTCATTATGGCCGCAATATATCGTATGGCGGCCGACAAGCTTAAAAGGACACTGAAGACCAGCTAATACATGATAGACCATATAGAAATGGCCTTGCATTGTCTTTGCAGCGACAGGAGGCAACCGCACCGCTGGAAGAACAATCGGGTCTGATTAATTCACAAATAACGACTCGGACGGACCGGCACTCTCGTGGAGACTACTTTCCGCGTCTTCGAGGCCTCTCTGTGGAAGCTGAAAGAATTTCTGATGGAGGCAGACTTGGATCCGCATTTTTATCGTTACCCTTGCCAAGCTTTTGCGGACCAAGCAGCTCTAGCTTTGGCTTCAGCATGGCAGAGTTTATTCTGCAACATCTAATGGAAGATACAGTCTACACCGACAACGATGGCAGATCTGCATTGGCCAATATCCAAGTCTCTAGTGATGAGACGTCTTGTCTCAACTCTGAGCAGGCAGCCCGCTTTCCAACGAACTTCGATTTATGCCAAACCATGGAGCTCGAGGAAGCCATTCGTCTTCTTGGCGTGTATCATGAAGTTTTTGGCGTCTTGCATCCGTTTTTAGACATGGCAACGCTGCGCCGGCAAGCCAACATATTGTGGGGAGCACTTCCGCCCATTCCATCTGGTCAGCCAACCCGGTGTCCACCAAGTCAGGATAATCACGTAGTAAAACTGGCTATTGCAATCGCGTTACTTTGCGAGAGCGGAGGTTATCACCCCACCGCCACTGCGATATATCAAAGCATGCAAGCCATAGTCGTCCAGAGTGTTTTAGGGCTGTCGTTCGAACTGGGACGGCTGGTGTTGTTGGTTCTCATTGTATGGACTAAATATTCCATCATGTCTTAAAGGGCACTGCTAAACGTCACAGGGGGTTTATCACTGGTACCAGGGAGATTACCGACTAAGCTCCAGATTTTTAGCCGTCGCAGTTCGACTAATACTCGAAACTGGGATGCAGAAAAAACAAATATTGCTGCGACACTTTCCTCTGAAATCCGAAAGAGAAATGGCCACTTTACTGGTTTATACATCTATTGTATTAGATCACCAGATGAGCTTTGCTGCGGGCCTACCCACCACTTTCAGAGACGCGAATATCGAAATACCTGATGTCGTGCGTACCAGATAACTTTTCGTACTATGAGCGCTTTCGACGAGACTTTGCTAACATCTGGGAAAATAGTCTGGTAGTCCATATCTCAGGGCAATGACATCGTATGTTGCCTTTGGATCACGTCACTGGAACTCGGTGGTTGACAGCCTCGGAGAGATCAAGGCCACTTTTGATGATGAAGCATTTGATCGGTTAGATGACGAAGTCAATCGATGGCCAAAGACGTTTTGTTTCGATTTGGAGCCTGAAAATCTTGAAGCCCGATTGCTCCAATTTGTCTCTGGTGAAGTTCCGGACAAAGCTCGCGCTCCATTGGTTGCAAGCACCATACTCTATCTTCGAGCCAACCAGATCCGCATTCTCGTCATGCGACCCATTCTCTTCTCGCTGCGTAGTATTCTCAATCATAGCCATCGTGTGGCTAGCTTGATAGAGATCGCGCAAGATACTATTCACAAACTGGTCCAGCTCGATCGGTGCAGTGACTTATACAGAAAGCACCAAGTGATATTGAATCACTTTCTTTCCTCGGCGACATCAGTCTTCTTTCTTGCCTTGGCACAGCGTGGTAGGCTAGAAAAGCAGGGATTAGACAGCACCCTGTCGACGTCGCTCTCGCAAAGCTCACTGAGAGAAACCTTATTCAGAGCTTTTGATCTTATTCGGTCATACAGCTCCATGTCTCCCGCATCACAGCGCCTTTGGAACAGCTTCTCAGTTCCCAGAAGCCTCTTGATTACGTACGGATTACTGAAACGGCCCGGCAGCCATGATGGCGAGAACAACGTACTTGACGACATACATTCTTCAAGTCTCTCGCATATCTCGGTGGATCCAGAACTTGCTGGAGAAGCTTGCGTTGCAGATCAAGAAAGTGTCTTGCAACCGGAACCCCCTGCAGCAAACTCTACTATAGACCACCTCATCAATGCACCGCAGGAGGAATTTTGCGTTTCTGACTTTCTAATAGACTCAAGATACGAAGCCTCACTAAATATTGACGGAGGGTTGTTTTACGCAGAGGACAATACAGAGGATCTCTTGAATAATATGTTTTAGTAGTCACAATAATAAGCAAAACCATAACATTCTTCAAATAATATTCTACACTGCAACTCCGATAAATACCTAAGGTTATGGTGAACATCCGACAAGCGTGTTCAGGGATCCCCCTTGAGATCATCAATTGTTCCCGGCGATTCGATAGCTGACTCTATGTTGGTGAGCGATCAAGAGGATTGCCTATACACAACTCATCCTTCAAAGAGTTTGTGGCTATGTTCTGCAGCATCAGCAAGAGGATCAAACCCCAGTAATGCTTGCTGATATTCCGCATCTCCCCAATTCCATTTACATTGGGATTCCCAACGCAAATCAGGCAATTCTGAAAGCAGTTTGTCTCTCTCCAGCTGCTCAGAGCCATCAGGGAGGTGATAGAATACCCGCGCCTGAACTGCGCCTAGGACGTTCACCGTAGTCCTCTGCTTCCTTAATCTCTCATACAGCTTCAGAGTTGCGGTGATAGCATCCTTGCGGCTTTCCTCAGAAAAAAACGCAGGGTTGCTTTGGAGACGGCCAAGAAGAAAACCAATCACTGCACCATCTTCAACGGCCATTGCCGCTCCCTGTGCTTGGTACGGTAGGGTAGGATGTGATGCATCTCCCAACAGAGCAACGGAATCCTATATATGTGTGTCAGTGTTATCTGGATTTGCAACAAAGAAGGGCTTATGTTAACCTTGACCCAGGTTTCGAGTTCGCTATGATGGCATAGCTTCCACTTTAAAGCGGTGCTTAAGCACGAAATCAGGGTTCGCAAGCTGCGATATGGCTGTTAGCTTGAACATTTTAATATGATTTCTCTCGGATAAACAATTACGTTGGATCCCATCCTTCAAAATCGTCTTTCATTTCATCTAAATTTCCATGAAAGGTGCGAACATTGCGGGGTAGATTATCCGGCCGGCTTGGAATCGTCAGTTATTAAAGGAGACTGCAAGTATACCGCCTTTGCTTACATCAAGACGAGATTAAACTCGGTTCCATCCCGAACCGGGTAAAAAACAACATGTTTTTCTGGCCCAAGCCAAACTTGAATATTAGAATCATCAAGTAGTTTATTTACTTTTTCGTCGTTCAATTGCCTCAGCTGATTGCGGGTAAATGTGCCCCGATATGCTAGATCTCCCGTTTCTATAGGTGGTGAGGGACGGCCGAGGACGTGTTCTCGCATAACAGACCAAAGCCCTGTGATATACTTAGTTCTGGAATTAAAATCCGATTTGGACACTCATACCATCTGCTCCAATGACTGCGTCACCGTATACTCGTTGTCCATCTTTCAAGACCAGGCAGAATTTTTCCTGGTTTCTCTTTTCTTCTTCTACCTCGTACCCCGAGTTCATACCAACAACTTCAGCGCCGGTCTGTATGTCTGCACCTAGGTTTTTAGCTTGTTCGAGGAGCATTTTCTGGTAGTCGGCCCTATGTATCACCCTGTTCGCGCTCAAAGTGTATGATCAATATGCAAACTCCGGCCAGCATAGGAAACGTGTAATCGAAATAATCGGATACGGCATTACTCACATCCATTCTGCTCCGTAAATTTGCTTCGCTCGTGCCCCCAGTGGCTTATTGACAATCACCTCACCGGTCGAGTATCGCCTCAAAGTGTGGTTTTGCATGACAACTGCCCCTGCTTCTTTCAACTTTTCAAGCAGACCATACTGTTCCATGATTCTGGTTGCATTTGGAGGCAGCTGAATCCCAGCCCCAATTGGCTGAAACTCCGAAGAACGTTCCAAGATAGTGACTTTGAGTGGTGGATCACATTTTCGGCATGCGATAGCACATGATAGTCCGCCGAGGCCGGCACCCGCAATAATAATGTGCATAACTCGTTGCGGGAGCTGCAAGAATTAGCAGTGAAGGGTCTCTAAGTCTCAATAAACATACTGGAGCTGTGGTGGTACTCTCCATCGAGACGAAGGAATGTTATACACACCTTTACTTCGATGTAGGAAATTGCTGAACAATGGATGTCTTATTGAGCAAACAGTTTGGGACCTCAACCAGCACCCTTCCAATTCTTTTAAAAGTTTTTTCTACTCACCAAATATTACCCACTGAGTTCCGACGCCCTCAAATTATTTATCAATAAATCCGGCGTATACATACCCAGTAAGGAGCGCCTTTGCATCAGTACCTCGGCAGCTGCATTGATATCAGTATAGTGGTATGCATTTAGACATTCCGCGTAAGTAAGTGGGGCGCGTGGTGACAAATTCCGTGAATACATTCCGTGAGTATGAGTAAATTCCGAGAGCTGAATTCCGTGAGTGGAGTCTATGCAGTAAGACGCAGCAGCTCGAAGGTGCTTTTCACGGCCCGAAATGAAGATCCTTGTGCTGTGGAATCAAAATTTCCCCTCAAGTACTAGTCCAATCATCAAATGATCAGCATATCCAAAGCCATGCTCTTGACAGGGAAGCCAAGTGCCGATTAAAAACCGCCCATTTGCCGAACAGCACAAATGTTTGCACGGATTTGGTTGACATTATAGGTGAGGAAAGTAGGGTTAAACGTCCCGTAAACCTAAATATACTCTATAACGTAAATTGGTGACACTTTGTGCAAAGATTGTGAATGAAGAATCGACAACTGCAAAAAGAAATTGTGACTAAAGAGTGACGTTTGAATTTATGGACGGACTGTAGAACCATGTAGGTAAGTATACGTAGAGCGATATCTTGTGGGAATAATAGAAGATAAGTGAGGCGCAAGAATCCTTTTGCTTTTGGAAACTGAGAATATCTACACAAGCTCTAGTTGCACAATTCTTTCCCTAGCAGAATGCTCGGAATTCACTAATTCACTTCAACACTTCAAATTTCCAGAATTCGGGTCCCGGAATACATAATGCCGGAATTAACATGAATATCGAGAGACTTTGGACCACTTTTCCCTTTGGCTGCTTTGCTGCCATCGTGGGATTAACAATGTCGACTTTGCGGTGCATTCATCTCTAACACACACATATATATTTACATTTGTCTCTGCCTAGAACGAGTCTTCATACTTATATCAGTCATTCTCAGTGCGATACCTAGTCAGAGGTCATTCTATTTCCATTATCTTCCATTACGATGTCTCTATGGTTGGCTGATGGTATATTTGGGTGGTGTGCGGTGGTATTGTGTCTACTTTGGCTTATTCCAACCTACATCATATATCAAAGATACTTTCACCCATTGGCAAGGTTCCCCGGGGAATTTGCCGCCAGCATTACAGACTTTACCAAAGCTTCTTATTTTTGGTCGTTGAGCATAGACAAAAAGATCCTCACCTTGCATGAGAAATACGGCCCCGTGGTGCGCATTGCGCCCAATGAGCTCAGCTTTTGGGATCCAGAAGCTCTATCGGCCATTTTTAAGTCTGGCGGACGAGCTATGACGAAAAGTTCATTTTTCGATGGTTTTACAACTTTCGACCCCAATTTATTCGGTAACCGTAATGAAGACGTATGTCCAAGCCGCGTGTGCTTCTTTATCTAGCCGAAGTTCTAACATTTGCAACTAGATTCACTCGCTGCGCCGGCGACAGATGGCACATAGTTTCTCAACGGCTTCCCTTATAAGTATGGAAGAGATTTTTGACCGACATGTTATACAAATGAGGCATAAACTAGACCGCTACGCCAAGTCGGGAGAAAAGCTTGATCTCAAAAAGATCATAGCCTTCTACGCCTACGATGTACTAGGCGAGCTTGCTTTTGATACTCAATTCGAATCACAGGCTAAGGACGACGAGGCAAATCTCCCCCCAATAAACGACCATATTTTTCTTGGCTGCCTGTACGGCTCGCTACCCTCCTTGCTTCCTTACTCTATGAAATTCTCCAGCTTTCTTCCGATCCCCTGGTTGCAGAGCCTTAATCGGAGCCGACAAAGCATTCGCGACACGGTGGCGAGCTGCGTGTCGACTATGTTTGGGGGAACATTAGAAAATGATGAGAAAAATTCGAACACTCTCTTGTCCCAGCTCATGAAAGCCAAAGATCCTGAGACAGGAAAGAAGCTTACAATAACTGAGATCTCTTCTGAAGCATTCGGCTTTCTCGTTGCAGGTTCCCACACCACTTCAGGTACCTTGACACTCTTGTTTTATCATCTGCTTCACGATTCAGAGATATACTCTCAAGTTGTAGAGGAGATGAGACGAGAACTCCCCCTTCTTGAGCAAGGTTCATATCCTTACACAGGATTGGAAGCCAAACTACCCTATACGACAGCCTGTATGCGAGAGAATTTTCGGCACACGCCTGTATTTACTATGCCGCTTACGCGACAGGTAATGTCTCAGGGCGGGGCAGTAATCGCAGGCATAAAAGTCCCAGTAGGTGTAAGTATCAAGATTCCATCATCATCCAAATTTGAACTGACACAAAGGGAATTAGACAAATGTATCAATCACCAACCACGCTCTGCATCATAATCCCAACATTTGGGGACCAGATTGCTATGAATACAAACCATCCCGATGGCTTAGGGAGGGATACGCAAAAGAAAACCTCAAGTACCTAATGCCTTTCGGCGCCGGCCATCGGATGTGTATAGGTCGAAATATTGCAATGACGAATATGTTGAAAGTGGTTAGTATTGTATTAAGGAACTATGAGTTGGAGGCGGTGGATAAAGATGAACCCCTGAAAATTGTAACAGTTGGACTGGGAGAGAAGGAAGGCCCTTTGTGGTGTCGCATCAAGAGAGTGAGCTGTTGAGACTAAAATTTATCACCCGTTGCTCTGTTGGCTCAGCTGTAATACGGATTGCTACAACGTGAAATCGAGAATCGGCCTTTATTTCTAAAATCCTAAATTAAGCTCTCAAAAGATTCATTGCATTGTCTCTGTATATCGCCTTTTGGGAACAAAGGTCCTTGAACACTTGAGGCAACTCTTGGTTCATATTCTCGGCTACACCCAAAACCCCAGATTCAGGAGTGTAGGGGTAATCGCTGCCGTAAAGGATACGACTTGCGTTAACATATGGCAGCAGACCGTGAATTTGGTCCGGAAATACGAAGCCCGCGAGGTCGAAGAAAAATTGCGTCTGGAACGCTTTTCTGACAGACTCGGTGCTTATCTGGATGGGAAGTCCCAATATCGATGTGGCAAATTGAGTGAAGCGAGCCACGAGCGGCGTGATAGCACCGCCGGCATGGGATAGAATGATTGTGACATTGGGCGACCTGTCAATGGTTCCTGAGACAAACATATCTACGACGGTCCGTGCGGTATCAAAGAAGAACTCGAATATTGGGTTTGGGTACCGAGTCAAGGGAGCGACTGGCTGGCTCACGCCGCCGTGCTGGATGCAGGGGCTGGTTGGGTGAATGAAGATGGTGGCGTTCCTCTTATTCAAAGCTTCAAAGATCGGTTTGAGGACAGTGTTGCCAAGGTACACTCCGTGGGCATTGGTTAAAATGGTCACGCCGTCTGCGTTCAGCACGTTGAGTGCGTAGTCTATTTCAACAAGGCTACCGTCGACGTCGGGAAGAGGTAGCGATGCCCAAAAGCCAAACTTGTCCGGATGCCGACGTTTGAGATCGGCTGCGAATTCGTTGCACTGCCTTGCGATATTGCGTGCTAGAGCGTCATCTCCAGGAACAAGGTGCGTACCTGGAGAAGTAATGCTAAGGATGGACTTTGTAATGTTTGCCTTGCGCATCATCTCCAAATGTGCCTCCTCACTCCAACTCTTTTCCATCTGTCAGTAGCTGATACGATGCTGAGCAGAATCTGTTGTGCTCACCGGAATCCCAGGCATACCATCAGGCTTACTGTATCCATATTTTACAGATGCGTCCCTCCAAAATGGAGGCACGAAGTGAGAGTGTGTGTCGATGCGTTCAAAGGGGTTCTTGTCCACATGTGAGGCAACCACTGCCCAGACTGTAGTGAGTTGCCACGAAAAGACGCTGATGGCGACTGATAAGATCATAACGAAGACTGCTGCTGCGGATTGTAACTAATTTGCTCGGCGGTGCATTTTTTTTTTTTTTTAAAGACAGCTTTACTTGGCTTCGCTGGTAGCATGATGCTGATTTTAACCAACCCGAAGCTGAGGGTTGGTTGCGGGGAGCTGCTATCCTTCTTGTTTTTGGTAGAGATGTCGTGGGAACTGAGCGGAAGGGTGGTGGGGACTCTGCAGTAGAGGCACTTGAGCGACGAAGAAACTTGTATGTAATTGGATTGCTAAAGAAGAATGAAGAGTACGAAGGGGCCGTTTGCCGTTTGGCATCAACTTGCTGCTGTGCATCAACTTGCTGCTGTGCATCGGCTTGCTGTTGTGTATCGGCTTGTTGCTGTGTCTGAGGGGCCGCTCGTCCATGATGTCCGCTTCCCCACGAACCCCACAAACAGCACATTACGTGGAATCCGCTGTGAGAGGCGGGGATTGTTGTTCTGACCCGTTGGTCCCACCCTTCGTGATAACCGAAGCTTCTAAAAGTTTGTCACGAAGGATGGAACCAACGGGTAAGTTGAGTAGTTGGATCATCTTAGATATGGTAGAAGAGTGTATAATGTGTATGGTGTGGATTTAAACAAAAAGGGTCGAGTTGGTTCTTGCGGTACAAGTTGTACATGTTCATATGAGAATGGTCAGACTTCGTGCTGTGGCCGTCCCGGGAGGCCTGGTGCAACATGCTCGAAGTGGCCGTATTTAAACAAGAGTCAGTGTGAATGGGGGATTATTTCAAGATTCCTACAACCACAGCTGGAGCCTTGGAGATCCTCGGAATTCTCTTTGTGGGACCACACATCGGGAGCCTGCGCTGGAACCCCCCCCTCACGTTGAATCGAGCTTTTTAAAAGGCTACAGCCTTCGGACTAAATCGTTACAGCGCTGTGATTTGCGGACGAGGGTGAATATTGGCTCTCAGTGAATGTATGGACAACGGCCAAAGACCCAACAGAAAAAAGGGCAGTGATGATGTGGATATACGGGGGAGGCTTCGAATCTGGAGCCTCTAGCAGGCTATTATATAATGGAACTAAGCTCGCCCTGAATGGTGTAGTTCTGATTAGCTTTAAATATTGCCTGGGCGTTCTCGGGTTTCTGGGACTATCAGAACTTCATGGTGAAGGTAGTGGCTCTATCAACTTTGGCCCTCAGGACCAACTAGCCACCCTTCGTTGCATCCGAGATAATATTTCTCACTTTGGAGGAGACCCTGGGAAGGTGACAATATTTCGAGAATCTGCGGGCGCACATTCGGTCGATTTGCTGTTGGCATCGCCTCTGTCAACTGGGCTATTTCAAAAGGGTGTTCTTGAAAGTGGTGCGTATTGGGAAAGCGATCACGGATCCCATGAAACGTTCTCTGAAGCTCGCCAGTGAGGCTTGGCCCTGGGGCGGAGACTTAATGAATCATCCATCGTAGAGTTGCGACCTCTCCCTGCAGAAAAAGTGAACAATCCGGCGTTATGGGACATGAGGACTGACCCCGGGGCCACCGTCCTTGCGCCTAGCATCAATCATTACGTTGTTCCTACAGCACCAAGTGTCGTGCTTGGCCATGGAGATGAACACCGAGTGCCTATCCTGGCTGGCTTCAATACCCGGGAAGAGGACTCTGTCCCTTCACATTCCCCGCCTTGCCAGGCATCTAAAGACTACATGTCGTCTGCAGGAACGTTTTTGGGGAACAGAAGAAATGAGGCACTACGACTACATACTGGATCACCCTATGTCCAAGCCGATGACTCTGCGAACTCTCTTGCTGGCGATCTGGTTATCCGGCAGCAAACTTGGGAATCACCTAATGGGCATGTGTTAGTGGTGCGCGAGAAAGGATATGGCTACTTGTTAACATTCAGTTCCCCTTACTCGCCGTTGGCTATGCATACCGTGGAAATGAATAATGTCCTTGGTAATATGGGTCGGAACGAAATTTTCATCTATATTCCTCCTCTTTCCATCGCTGCCTCTGGAGACATGAAGATATCGGAGACGATACGATCCTATGGGACCAATTTCGCCAGAAGTTTAACTGGAATTTGAGGGCAAATAGCATCTTGCCTTTAAGCTGGCGTAAATGGGTAATAGATATCTAGATATCATGACTGGAGTCACTGGACTGTTATAGTTGCTATAATAATCCTATGGGGTAGGGTACACCAGATTGACTATGGTCTGATCAGTCCAATAGTATCTAACTCATGTATTAACTTGGACAATCCAAACAGAAAAAAACGTATATTATCATAGCTAATAAGTGACATATACCCTGAGCTAACTCACTAGATAACCTTTATCTCTGGTACATACTGGAGTTGCTCAAATGACTTGTTGCTGATAAAACAGCTATGTCGATATCATATTCCCCCCCCCCTATTTCACTAAATCAGCTGCTGTTTGTAAGCAGAGCCAGTTGAGCAATACCTATATAGCTTCCTACTCAATCGCAGAGGCATGCAAACTAGCATGCACTGACAACAGCATAATCACTACCTGGAGATTGAAAACCCCTTCCTGGAGGCTTCATAGACGAGAATCCAGTGGGCTCAAGTCTATCTTGCTAGGTCCACTGTGATGTGTGAACTGTGGAAGTATTCTGCCAGCCTGGGCCTTTGTATCTATGGAAGAATACTGGGCTCCCAACCGCGTTCAGAACGCTCAAAGGCCACCATTCAAGCATGCCACAAGAATTATATTTGCAATGCTGGTTCGGCCGTTTCAATATGTCTGTCTCGGAGCGAGGTTCGATTACATTAATGGCTCTCATAGAATACATTCCCATCCAAAATCTACCTCCAATTTTCATTTTGAAGGACTCTGTCCTGCATAATGTCTGAAGAGGCGACCTAGCCGCTAAACAGTAGGTAGGCTCTGGGATGCCACACGGCTGAGGCGCCTCGTCTCAGAGATTCCTGACTGTTGAATCTGCAAGGTCGTCAATCAGGGCCTCTAAGATCGAAGAAAATCGGCGGGATAGTTCCCAGTGCCCTTGGCGACGGAGAAGGTCAGTAACGTTGTACAATGTGCTCGGGTCGAATTGGCGAAGGCTAGCTGTGGTTGGCTCTGCCGAAGTTGGCACCGATACGCGTCCAAGGTCGCTTGTACGCAGCTCGGGAATATCTATATCACCATGGGGAGCTTCATCTGGTCGAAACTTGGCATAGCAGTATACGACCAGTCCTGCATAAAACAGCGCCTTTGGGACATGGATAGCCGGCTCCGCAATGATAGGCAGCGTCTGCAGACGCTTGTAGATGAGCATGGCGTGAATGACACACCGCTGCCCCTCCACCCTTGTCACCCAATCGCGGATGCGTGCGAGATCTCCGTCCCTCATCGACGACCCCTCGCGCCCTATCACGCGTTCTAGTAGATCAAAACAGACGTATAGCGACATGAATGTCTCATGCCAGAGCACCATGAGGCAGTGGGGGTCACGACTCGGATAGCGGATACTTGGAAAGTAGGCTTCGTACCAAGTTGTCAGACGGCAATGGAAGTCTCCGATCATTGCTTCGTTTAGAGTTGCACACCGTGCTTCCTGGATTGCGGCGTTGTGGCCGGAAAGTAGCACATAAGCGTTCATGAATGAGTAGGGGCTTGGGGTCGTAGCCATACCCGCAGAGGAAGTATGATGCTGCGACTCGGTTGAAGGTGAGGAAGAGTGTAGCGACTTGATCATCGTTTGCCACTGAGCAGCTGTGGAGGCGGTGAATAGCTCATCCGTGCAGCAGCGCGGTAGCCTTCCTGGCTCATGTCGTAACAATGGTTCGTGGTGAAAAATAGTCGCGAATTCAGAGTCATGAATGTGTAGCGCCGCTAGCACACGAACAGTCTCCTCTGTTTGAGACCATGATCTCCATGTCGTTTCTAAATCATTAGGATCGAGATGATTGGTTTCTTGCAGGGAATCTTTAATTTGGAACATCCCAGCTTGCCGGGCCCATGCAATGATGGTGCCATGGAAGCTTTCAGTCAATAGTAAATCGTTCGGTTTACCAGAGAGCATTCCAAATGTTTGACCCAGAGCAACAGCTTGTGCCACAGCCAGTGCTTCGCGCCCACCTCGGTAGATATAGACTTCCCACTGGTATAGTTAGAACAAGCGAGGAAGAAAAGTCATAGAGACACACCGATGCTAGAATCGCTTTGTTCAATTTCATAAAAATTCCCCTACCACGAGCAGAAGCGCCAGCTGATCCGACGAAGAGGGCTCCTATAGAGCAGATGGATAAGAGTAGAAGGGCATTCTCTGAAGAAGGTCGAAACGAAGTGGCGTGAACGATGGGGAATATGGGCTGAAATTTTGCAAAGTAGAGCTTGATACATATATTCTGTAACACTGTTAGCCCGATTCATTATGGACAAAGTTTAGATATGTCACGCGTATCATGCCAAAGCATACCAGGAAGTCGGAAGAAGGCAGAACATCATCGTGAAGACATGGCCGAAGCCGGCTTGAAAGGCCAGCACGATATGCTTCATCTACACGATCAGGACCTTCCGGTCTCTTGAGCGCATATGGATGCGCCGATTCGATGACTGGCCTCGTATGCCATCGGTTTCGGACTAGGGTCCGGATGTTGTTGTTGTTGTCGGCAATTGACTCGTCCGTGTGGCTGTCTCCATTAAAACGATCATTTAGCTGGCTTTGAGTGAGACTAGTAGAAATATCGCCATATAACCATGGCGAACCGGTTGCCGAGATGGAGGAAGTTAGAGCATTAATGTCAAAACTTCTCCCAACTAGCCAAGACGGGTCATAAGTATTGCCTCCAAAATCGAACATCTCCATATCTGACCAACTTCCCCAAACATTGGAGGCCTGATCAACACCAAGGGAAGTGGTGTCCGCTCGTGTAGAGGAGTTCAGGAGAGAAGAAAGATAAGATGTAGGCTCAATATCTGCCCCGGATGCGGCCCAATGATTAGGCGGGTGAATATTTTCGGCCGCCAAGCCAATTGAATCGGTAAAGCATGCTGATTCATCTGGGGGATTATTCGCAGACGACACGTCGTCTTGAATATCAGACCGCCGAAAGAGTGACGAATGGCTAGGTACGGCATCTTCACCTGTGCCTCTTATCAGAAGACAGCTACTTGAAAGGAATAGCGGCGCCAGTCTCTTTTGGACAAACCTGTAGGCGATGGCATCAGCGGCCCTGTGATCAAAATGGTGCTGCTTCCCACGCGGTCATGTGTTCGCGCGTGTCGGATCAGGGAGTCACTACAAATGGATGTCAGTTGTGAGAGGCCATTCGAAAAGCAGCAGTGAGCGAAGCGCCTACCGGCGCCCATAGCTTTTAGAGCAAATGTCGCAGGCAAACGGCCTCTCCTTCGTATGAGATCGGATATGCCGGACCATGTGCTCTCTTTTCTTGAAGGCCTGGCCACAATGCGTGCACTTCCATCCCCTGCATTGCCGATTCCGTAGCTTGCGTTGGGGTTCGGCCTCATGGTAACTTGCATTCTGGTCTTCAACACCCGCGGCTACGCTGTCTGCCGGCATCGTGGGAATAGAATCTGGGGTCTGGGGTTGTGGGGAATCGCCTGTGTGTGGAAGGCTAGGACGGAGAATGCGTGTGGGAAATGCATCTCCGCATTCCATGAGATTGTACGGCGATTTGTAGATTCCAGAACCAAAAGTTCGGGCTTGCGCTAACGAAGGCCCTAGCCAAAAGTCCGATTAGACCTGAACCAAAGGAACTGCGGAGTCGTGCATGTTCCCTCGACTTGTAGCGAGGGCTCCAATTGGCGCGTCCCTTTTCATAACATTTCCATAGCAGTGTGGGCATCTGTAGGCATTCATCCATCTACCTCCTTCTATGGATACAATGGAGTTCATAGCATAGTATCGATTTACACATCTTTTATATGCTGCGCTACTCCAGGCAAGCAAGGGCTGTTTACTGGGTTTGCATCCAACTGACACATAGTCTACGTTTACATGTAGTCCATCTTCGCAGTCATAGCCTTCTAGGAAGTGTCTAAATCCCGGCTATTAAAGAGCCAGCCAATAGGAGTGTGAATTATAAACAGGCAGTCAATTGAGATGGCCTACTACTGCCCATAGTTGTCTCTTGAATACTACAAACTCAAATACCTGGACAGACTAAAATGAATGCACTTTCGAATTCTGCGTGCTGCGCCTGCAGCTCTTGCCGCAGAAGATCAATGCGATCATGCCCACCATTGTGAAACCAGCAGTCATCGTCATAAGAAGCATGACTGGTGGTACAAAGCCGTCTGCGGTAGCCCAGTCATTCACAAAATATGTCATCCCAAACTGTGAGTAGTGTCGTAAGCACAATATGCCCATAGGTAGGTTGTAAGATAATGTATAGAAAGAAAATCCGCTTACTCCAAAAGTGTTCTTGCAAACAGTTGCAATAGCCATAATCTCGCCTGATATCGGCCTATAGCAATCAATGGCGTATGTAATGGTGATGGTAGGAATCGCGACGACCTGGACACCTACAAAGCCAAAGCCGATGATGATGATGGCGGGCCACGGCCATTTGTCTTGCAAACCAACGCTGAATACCTTCGCGGATTATATGATTAGCTCGATTTCCCACGTATTTCACACAGGCGTCCTCTCACAGTTAGTCCAACAATGACGGCTACAATGAAGGGGCTCAAGGCCACGAGTCGCATCTCGGGTTCCCGAATACCCTTATTCTTTATCGTTGCCCTCTGTGAAACATAATCAGACCATGGTCCAGCTACGGCAAGTCCGAATACACCTCCAACCACGAGCGCAAAGTTAGCATATCCAACCTGCGCCGGTGTGAAATTGTAAGGTGGCGCAGAGAGGCCTGGGGACTGTAATATGTTGACTGCTAAGAGGGCATTCGCCGCCGATCCCATCGACATCGAGGCCCAGAAGATGATGGGAAAGAAAAGGATATATGCTGGCGTGAAGAAGTGCCGGACCACCGATCGCCAGGCGGTCCGGTCGATGCGTTGAAAGATGCCAAACTGGGAACGGCTAGGCCTTCCACTCCCCCGAATCTCGGTTTGAAGATTCTGAATCTGTGGAGAGGCAACAAATTCGGCATGTCCTAAGCCCATTTCTATTTTCGCATTGTCAACGGCGGCTTCCTCAGATACAGAGACACCTGGAACAGGGCTCTGCTCTCGCGAACGACGTGTCTCTGGAAAGAAGAACAACAGTCCAATTATGTTAAGCCCTTGAGCGCCGGTACATGCCCAGAAGAAGACTCTGAAGGAAACGTGCTCTGCCACAGCTCCTGAGATGATGGGACCGAGGAAGAGTCCCATAAAATAGCACCAGCTTGGACCATAGGTGAGTAGGGAACTGCGACTTGTGTGAAGTTGAAACTCACAAGTAGGACCCAACATATTTACCGCGCTCGTGGAGGAAATAAATATCAGTAACAACAACGTTCATGATGCTCTCGTTTGCAGAAGCTCCGGTCCCCGCGAGAATCCGGGCGCCTAGGAACGAGCCATACGACGTTGCCGTCGCTTGCCATATACAAGCACCAATATTCAGTATCGCGCAGACAAGGAGGGTTACTCGTCGTCCAAAAATCTCGCAGCTGGGGATGATGATGAAGTTGCAGTAGCCTAGAAGAATAACAGTCACTCCAGTCTTGAGAGAATTAGCACCATTATTACAGCACAGTGTTGGGTGCCAAAGGAAGTAAGCCATCAATCAGTATTAGCTGAGGCTTTGCCGTCCTATCGCAAGGCGGCAACTCAACGAGATAATAAGGCCGGAAAATCAGGGACAAAACCACTTACCAACAAAGCGACATCAGTCAATGATTTCTGCCATTGCTGCATGAAGATCGGTGTCAATGGCGCTATGGACAGTGTTGGAATGACGCTAGTGATCACGAAGATGCCTTGGTTGACAATGACCAATGTTTTCCACAAGGTACTCCAGTTCTTAGGATTTCAGTTAGCTCCCAGGAGATGCAACAAATTCTCTTATAAAAAGGCGGAAATGGTTAGAAAGTGCGGATAGCTTCTCCATCAGAGACCCAACCGGAAGGCTGCAAGAGAAGAGAGTACAAGAAGAGAAGACAAATACAAGACAAACGCTGGATGAAACTGACAAGTGGATCGTGTAAATCATCTGTTGGCTTCGGAATAAGGACGATTGAGCCTTGATTGTCGGATCGAGCTCCAACTATAGTAGTCATGACCTCTGTACCTGGCACAAGGTCGGCCTCAGCCTCTCTCTCAATTTGGGAGGCCACAGGCATGAGGTTGGAAACATGTTCAGTTCTCTCCATTTTCGTTAATGAAAAAATCGTCTCTGAGACCTTTTCTTTTCATCTGGAATTTCGAATGTCTTCATACCATTATAGTGACTTTAATGATCTCTTAATGTTCAGCCTAGATCTCTGCAACCCGCATACCAGAGGTGGGGGATCGTGGGGAAGATACCAAACACATGGTAGTAGAAGTTTAGTTGCGGGGCCCCAGCCTGTGCCCCACGATTCTGTAGAATGATCGCGGTCGCACTACGAAACCTACCTGCAGAGGAGAAACAAAGCAAGAGTAGTTGTACTTCTATGGTGTTGTCCTTTCGGATTATCTGATACGTTGGCGATCAAGTCCTTTAATGATGGATTCGCTGTTCCGCGTCGATGGATTACCAAGAAACCATGTCTTAGCCAGCAATTGTCAAGGCTTCATCTGATGGCTATCACACATATACTCTCCAAGGCTATAAAATAATACACTTAGAGATCGGTCCAACTCATATAAGAATGCCCTCTCCATTCAGTAACAATACAAGTATCTCTAACTTTAATGCACATCTGAATAGAGCGCTTTAATGGGACAGCATCCAATCACCACACATGTACTTAAATTGGATCGGTCAACGGGAGTAATTGTATAAGATACAAAATATATATTTTTCTTGGGTCTTCCCCTTGGGCTTATATCATGTCATGTTTTACCTTATTTACCAGCGTTCCGATTCTCTCAATATGTATATCAATCCTGCTTCCATTCTCCAAGCTCACACGTGGCTTTCGGAAATACCCAATACCAGCTGGCGTGCCAGTCAGTATGATGGATCCTGCCTCCAACGTCGTTCCACGAGAAAGGCAAGAGATTTGCTTCCTGATCGAAAAAATCATGTCCTTCGTGTTACCGTCCTGAACCGTCTGGCCGTTATAAATGGCTTTGACGCTGAGGGACTGTGGATCATCAATGACCGAGGGAGAAACAAGCACCGGCCCTGAAAACTTGTTAGTAAGCGTCAATACGGCAATTCTCAGCTCAAAACACACCTATCGGGCAACTATTGTCAAGACCCTTTGAAAATGACCACTGCTTAGCCGCAAGCTGCAGGGTTCTCGCCGAAACATCGTTTGATGCAGTATACCCAAGGATATGCTCCAAAGCTCTATCCTCGGGAATATCTCGACCACTTTTGCCAATTACTATGCAGAGTTCTGCTTCGTAGTCGCTTGTTCCATCTTGCGCGCATTTTGGAATAGTAATTTCTGCGGGAAATGGGCCAGTGAGTGCCGCTCGAGGCTTCGTGAAAACTTCCAGCTCGCTTGGGATCGGGAATCCTCCTTCCTGATCCAGGACCAATATATGAGTAAAATGCGAATAGTGGAAAGGTATTAGGATAGTTTTCTCTACCTACTTCAGCGTGATCTTTATAGTTGAGTCCGAGGCACCTAATGTAGTTACACTGCTCTCGGCTAATTGGGGACAGAAGCTTTGAAACCGACTGTCAGCTTTTTCTCAATCGTGGAAAGCAGTCGTAGCTTACATGATGTACGGTAAGGACATGATCGGTCACTGTACCGTTGAATATATCCCCATTTATTAAGAAAGCTTTGACTTTGACGCCATTCAGGCAGTCGACTCCAACATCTCGTGACGTATCAATTACCTGCCCTAGATGAACCTGGCCATCTTCGACGGCCCTGAAACGAATCAAGTGTGTCCAGTTTGTCATCTTGGCGCTGGGTGAGTGGAATGGCCAGCTCACCACTATGGTCTTGCTGGCTGTTATTTGTTTCCCCAGCGAGGGGCTTAAGTTCCAGTCGTCTTATTTAGATTCTTTGGCACATCTTCCCCACGCCTCAAAGTCTCCCACCTGCCCCGCAAAGTCCCCGCACAACGAACCGTGGGGCCAAGAGGAAAGAGTGTGAAACGTTGAGCAGCCTTGGATATTTGAGGACGCTGTCGGCAAGGTAAACTAATATTTGTATTCACCAAATGATCAAATATGGCAGAGAAAGGTCCTTTCGAGACGACTGACATCATTGTATGCGGCTGTGGGCCAACTGGCGCCATGGTGTCAGTGCTTTTGAGTCAGTACTCCATACAGCATGTTGTACTCGAACAAGACAGCGAAGTGAATGCAGACCCACGCGGTATCGCACTCGATGAAGATGGCATCCGCTACCTCCAGGCATGTGGAATATACGAAAAAATATTCACAGAGATAGGCCAGTGTTAGTTTACCCATTGTTGTCATCTTTAGCTACTGAGCATCTTGCTCACCGCGTCTCTAGGTATGGGTAATTTCAGATTTATCGACAAGGATCATCATGACCTTACCAGGAGACCATTCATGATGATGGATTACAGCACGGTGCGTTGAATTACTTACAATAGCATTTCTAGATCAATGGGCCTAGTAAGATGCAAGCTGACTAACAACAAAGCATAGACTGAAGGTGGTACTGGCCATCCAGGCTTCATGTGCCATAAACAGCCATACGTTGAGAAGCACCTAAGGTCACAAATAACGACACTGGGTGTAGGCAAAATGTATCTGGGAGCACGTGTCACATCTATCTGGGAAGATGAAGATTGGGTATACGCGCGATACACCGACACATTTAATCAAGATCATGCCGTTCGCGGCAAATTTCTCGTCGGTGCAGATGGCAAGACAGGCTTCACGCGTAAACAGTACTTGGAGCCTCGAGGCATCACCTTGGATCAGGCCATGAAGATGCCGTACGAGGAAGATTGGGTTGCCCTCAACTGGAAGATCTCCCTTCCTTCGCCCGAGACACATCCCGATTTTCCCCTTTGGGAGAAGGGGTATACACCTCAAGAAGTGTACGATGAATTTTTTCCTACGGACTTCCGATTCATGTGCAACCATGTCCGACCTGCTGTTTGTGGTCGTTTTGGTCTTGATAGCGACAGACTTTGGCGCTTCGAGTTTGTGGTTCGGTCAGGTGAAGACCCAGGTGACATGGCAAAGCCAGACCAGATTGCAAGGGTCGTTCACCCCTATATAACGCACCCGGGGAGTCGCTATGGACTCACAACGAAGCAAATCCAATACCCGCTAGATTGTGTAGAGGTTCTTCGTTGTAGACCATTCAGGTTCTCGGCAAGAAGCTGCAATAAGTGGTCGCTTGGTCGAGTCATTCTCTGCGGAGACGCTGCTCATGTTTTCCCTCCGTTTGGAGGCCAAGGAATCGCGTCAGCGTTTCGAGATGCCATCTCAATCGTGTGGCGTCTGCATATAGCAACCAATGCTTCTTCTAGAAGCCATGTTACGTTGGACTACCAGACACTATTCGAAGGCTGGTATTCAGAACGAAAACAACAGCTGGACAAGTCACTTCGATCCACCGTTGAGAATGGCAACTATGTCACGGAATCTAGTCGTGTTAAAGTGTTCCTACGTGACTGGTACCTCTGGCTCATCCAGCTCGTCCCAAGTTGGAAACACTGGCTGCAGTTGGGTAACCGCAGAGATGGGATGGTCAAGTATCGGTGGCAGGCGGGAATGGGAATGGCCTTTTTACCTAGACTTGGCGGCGGCAGGAATTTCCCCCAGGTCTACATTGTTCCTGTTACAAATACTCCACGAACCGAAAGGGTTCTCTTCACTGACGACGTCATATTCAGTCATCAAAAGCAGGGCCTATTTCAGGTGGTTGTAATATTACGGCCTCAGAGCAATGTCGACAGCGTGGAGACAGCCCTTCACGGCCTCCAAGAGATATCAAACGGAGCCCTGAAGGATGACGAGACCTCAATATTTCTTGACAGTACTCAAGCTCCCCCCTGTGACTTGAAGGGACGGAACATCTACCGGCTCGCCACTGCCGCAGAGTTCGCTGGTGACCTAGTTCTATGCGCAGGAAGGCCCAAGCCCATGGGCTATGATCCGCATCGTATGTCCAAGGAAGTTGGAAACAAAACGTTTATTATTTTGCGACCTGATCGATTTGTTTTTGCGGCCTGCGATACAAGATCCGACTTGGCTTATGCTGCTCAAATGCTTGGCAAGCTCGTGGCGACTGGAACACTATAATGTGGGGAGTGCTTTTTCGTGCCAGATAGTAACTGCTGTGCTTCCTAAGGACAGCCTGTAGATGTATCGTAAGTCCATATAGTAAGCTTATAGGCTGTTTAGATGTATTGCCAGGACCTTTTTCACCTTTTTCTCACGTACCGAGCATCAAGCTTGTTTCGAAAAAAAAGACACTGAAATTAATGCAAACGCATTCAATCTAAACCCAAATCTAGTTTTAGTCGAAAAATTTGGGTTTCCGAAATTGTTCAAAAATGAACCTGCGAGCCAATTACCGGGTTCCTGAGGGGTAGGCTAGCCTGCTCAGAAATAAGTCGATCTTGAAAGCGTTCTATGTTCCGTGGCAGTGTATTTATTACTCCGTGGTAGCAGCATACGCTATGTTGTTATTATTGTATTGCTTTGCGCCGGGGACCTCTAATAGATCAGGCTGCTATATGGAGTAAGCGGCATGCTAAGCTAGCTAACAGAGGGTATAAAAAAACTAATATATAAAAAACCCCTCTTAATAAACAGTCTATACTAATAGCTAGGCTGTTAATTCCCTAGGTAGTTACTATAGTATATAAAGGCTAGTAGGTATATAAGGTAAAACCCTACTCTTACTTATACCTTCTATATGGAAGGTAATAACTAGATCTAGTTGCTTAGCTACGTTTTTTCCTTTTTAACTATCTAATATATCTTATAGGATTTCTATTACGCTATTAGTTATCTCTAAGCTTTTTAGCAATAGTTAATTATAGCAGCGTAAAGCTGCAAGGATCGGTTGGATTAGCTATAGTTGGATTATTCAATTAGTTGGGTGGTAATAACCTTGATAAGGAGGTTATAAATCCAGTTATAAGACGTTAGGCAAGTGTTGCAAGGTCTTTTTGTAGAAAGGGATGAACTCTCCGAAATCCCTTCCTAGGACCTGCGGTGTTGTGCGGTGCGGTGCATACCAAAAGGTAGGGTCACCTGTGGTTGTAGGAGGAGAGTTGCAGCATACGCTAGAGCACTATAAACACCACTGCCGGGTAAGGTGGGAATCCAAGAGAAGCAGGATACGTTTCTACCAGTTAAGAGAAAAGTAACGAGGCAATATGAGATCTCTAGATGGAGATAAATGAACCTGAATGTGTACATATCACGCCAGATGAAATCCAAACTGAGTAGTTATTTAGCAAGCCAAATCGAGTAGCATACAACGCAGACTCATTTCTTCATGAGTCTGAGGGATCTAAGAGGAGTAGATGGCACTATTCAAGTCGCCCATGATCTTGACATATTTTAATGAAGACTCTTAGCAGTACGATCAAAAGATATACCATGAATTTAGCGGATGAAAGACATAATCACTTTAGAGCTTCTCGGGAATCGAAACCGTGCAAACTAAAAGCCTGGAGTAAAAATCGATAGATACAAGGCATTCGGCTCCCTACTACCCTCTCTAATCTAAAAACGCTTTTGGAACCTCAGGACCCCATACCGCCAAGCTCTCGTCGCCTGCAGGCAAATGCCCAATAGGCGTATTCTGGTTGACTAAATCTCCGTCGGCATAATGCTCAATCATGTTGCCTGTTGTATCCCACCAGTAGTCAAAAATCTGGCTTCCCAAAATATGGCGGCCGACGCCCCATACACTCTTATATCCTTTCCCAGCCAGCCATTGATGGCCTAGCTGCTGAGTGTCGAAATCGTGAATTTCGAATGAACAATGATGGACATGTGATGACTGCCCTTGACTCAGGAAGATGGTGTGGTGATCAACATAGTCGTCACCTCTATCGATGTGGGCGAAGATAGCCACGTCCTTTGTGTTTTTATTCTCATCTGGTACAAAGAGCAGATCCGATGGAACGAAATTAAAGTTATGAGTATACCAATCCAGCTGCTCGGCGAAATTTCGTACGCAGAGGCCATAGTGACCAAGCTGTTTCATTGTCCTCGTTAGTGGGCACTGTCACAAGAGAGTGCATATAATTTAGAATGTCTTCAAACCTTGTGCACCGCGGCAGGTCCTTCGTCAAAGCGCTGGAACCTTCGTCTGCGCGGCTTATCGTCCTCAAAGTTGACGATGAGCCTCTCAGGCATCTTGCCTATTTTCGCGGGCTCTTGGCCATGGATGAAATTGATCGGGAGCCCCTCCGGATCGAAGGTGGTAACCAAGGAGCCGCCACCAGGTGCGTCGTCCAGTGATGTAATGGGGCCGGCACCCTGTAGCTTAGATGCCTTGATCAAATCATCATACGTCTCTACCTCGAATGTCCCGCCGAGGAACTTCTTGGGGCCCTTCTGCGCGTAATAGACATACTGGTCAACCCCATATCCCCGGAACCACACGCAGTCTTCAGCCTCCTTTACAGCACGCATGCCAAAGTCATTAAGAAACGTGCTGATAGTCTTAAGGTCCGGATGCTGGTATCGCATGTGCACCAGCCTGACAGTACGAATCTGCTGCGACGGATCAATGCCTTGCTTCCGTCTCCACTCTGTAATACTCTGTCCACCGGGCCCATTTGCTTCCGTATCCGGCACGGAAGCGCCAACGTTGAAGTTGGTGAGAGATGGGTTCTTTAGAGCAGCTGTTAGAGCCTGCGGTAGTCTGATAGAGGGTGGGATATACCTACGCTGCTCATTGTGAATAGTGATTGATCTCTAGAATAGTCTACGAGCTGTCCAACCGTATGACAGATAGTGGCCGTGGCTTTTCCGGGCCTGATCGGTGATGCCTGGCTACATGTAGATTCCTCTGCTGCATATTATACCCATCACCGGCCATTCTAGTGCGTGCACACAGTGACATCCTCACCATTCTCTTTAAGCAACAGCCGCGCAATGTTTCCCGCACAGTTTGCGGGGAGGTCCCCCTTCAAATCGCGGGGCATTCCATCCCTCTTTGCGGGGCGATGGCGGTTGCTATCCTTGGCCACGTCCCCGCGGAAACGGCTGCAAGGCGTGCCTTGGCGCGGGATTGAAGTCTTCAATGGGGGGCACTCTGGCGTGGAGGAAAAAGTAACCAAGAACGTAATGAATATATTAACAAGACTGGACAAATTATCCCTCTATGTTGATACATTCGTTATTCATCACCTTCGGATTTATCAGCACTGCCAACTCTCATCTTTTCTTTTTTACCGGCCATGTTAGGCAGTTCCTCATCAAGCGCCTCTCCAGACAGAAAAGGGGTTTCCTTGGCCAAGCCCAACAGGGCAGATATGATGTACAACAGTGAATAATACAAATTAGGTCGTCAGCCCCAGAAGAAAGGAAATGTTTTAAATATGTACCCAGTTCTGGTACTTTTTGTGCGTATATCCATTGGCAGTCGCGACAAGGCCAGCTCCATGATATTTGGGTCAGCTACATGCTGCAAAGATGAAACTCGGGGAGACAAACGTAGCCCTGGCCACATGCACAGAGTAAAAACAATAAATGGTTGCCAGTTGAACCTGTGTTAGTACCAATATACTGAATGCTTATTTCCAACGTAGAGATCGTTCACCTGCAGTTTGCGTCGCCAATGGATGTGATAGTCGGCCAACAGGATGCCACTATATAATATTAGCTGCCGTATATAGTCTAAAATGTATTATTTCGTACGTCAACGGGCCCAGAATACGCCAAACCCACTCAGAACTGTGAGGAACTTGCTCGCCGTTGCGAGAAGCTTCCATGGCCTAGAAAATAATTAGTCAAAGCTCAACGGCGATGGACGAGGAAACTATTAGTAAACTTGCTGTGTTGCTATGCCCACAACCATCATGACGTACGAGCCACGTCGGATATTGATGTACTTTGGCCACAGCCCGGCCAAATCCATACCAATGGACATTGAATTTAGGACAATGGAAATCTGTGTGAGCAATGGCTTATGTTCACCATCTAGAAAAGTAACAAAAGTCTCCTCTACTTACTGAAAGCTGTGAAGTCACAACCCCAATGCCTGCAAAGAAGACCGCGGCTCGTACTCCCGGACTAGAGTGGCAATGCTCTTGCACTTCTGCCAGTAAACTGATGGGATTCCATAGAATCTCTCCACCCAATATCTGATTCGATGCACTTGTGGCAATGATACCAATGACGGCGGTTACTGTAATTGTTAGTGGAGCTGCAATCAGTTGAGACAGAGTCGGCGAATGTTTGGTCTTTGCATATCGAGTCCAATCGGATTGGCCGAGTGTACCGGAGCCCCAAGCACCTAGTACAGCTGTGATACCAAACATGAAAGCCCAGCCTATGTTTGGGGCATCCGTTTTCTCATGAAAGAGCCCGCCAACCCCATTGGCAGTTGAGACGTTCCTGAATGAGTGTTAGTTGACCCAGTGTACCAGCTCCAGGAGACGTCTCGGCTATTCTCACCATATCAATATACCGAAACAAGAGCCGCAGAAGAGGAAGAAACAAATAACAAAAGGGATCTGTAGTCTCTCTGGCTTTATGAGGATGGCAGGGATAAAGGCACACATCCAGATGACAAGCCCGATAAAATCGTTCGTCGCAAGGTGAGAGCTTTCGCTAAAGCTGTTTCGCATATGGGCGAGGCCTATCAAAACAAGTTGGAGGATCACAGTTATCGACTAAATACAAGATAGTTTCATATCGCCACGGGCTCCCACCTGGAATGATAGCTCCAAGGGTGACCCTGGTTGCCTGAGCTCCCCAGAATGCCTGAATGCCGAACCAGATACAGCCTGTAAAGCAACTAATAATCATGGGAACTGTTTTTGTGCTATATTAGTTGCTTGAAAACAAGGGCATACTCGGAGAACTTATATATACAGTATGATCCCCTCATTCCCCAAGAGAACCTACAGGAAACTGTGAAGCCGATGTTGTGTTTTGCTCCGGGCCACCCGGCCACGACCGCGAGACAGCCAGAGAGGAAGCCTCTCTAATAATCGGTTAGTAACAGGGTTATTGCATACCCTAAGTTCGGTGGTTGTACAAGTACTCCAATTGCCTCTGCGGGGCTAAGTCCAAACGCGAGCAGAGTGCTGCCCAAGGACCACGCGGAGAGGGTTGATCCAGAAACAGTCCAGTAACCTGTTGCTATGATCAGTATATCCACTATCAGAGAAAAGTTGTAAGAATATGCTACCGAGGTAGGACCACATGTGAAGCGTCCGGCGATCTGGAGGGATTGGGATTAAGTCGCGATTACACCAGGTCGTATTTTCATAGTTGGCATCTTCGTCTTTAGGACTAATACCCCGAGTTATCATTAAAACATGGTATCCTATGATGTAAATTACTGACCATTCAAGCTTATGCTTCGCTGCTGCCCAACGGGGGCCCATGATGGATGGCAAGACGCTCAATTTTGATAGTGAAGAGGCAAGGATTGTGCGTATGTTGTTTCCCAGCAGATTTATGCGAGATCCAGAAACGCCATTGATACTGGGAAGCGAAGGGAGTAAAGGATAAACGCCACCTTTTATAGCTGGTCGTTCTCTGGAATTGGCGTCGTGCTTAGGGGTGCCTCAGTCTGAGCGCAGCAGATGATAACAAGTGACAAGGTCGCAAAGCGATCTACCGTACTACGTGACAAAGATAGACGCCCTGCCGCCGCTCTATGATGATGGCAGTGGCAACGGTCCGGGCAATAGAGCGAAGGGACATTCGGGGTAAGATTTCGATTTCTCATAGAAAACGGATACACTTTACTTATAGAGGGATACCGGATACACAATCCCCTGGTGTGGTGTTCATTGAGCTTCTTCCAAGCATTTGTAATTGATACTCGTAGGTATGCCTGTGACTCGTCTTGTAGGCTCACTAGTCGGCGCTGTTGACTTGAAGGAAGATATTCATCTTGTATATGCATAGGAAGAGCATTTGACGATGGAATTTGAACGGCCTTTCGGCCTCGCCTCGGCCGTTGTGATAATGCTGATTGCATTTGACTCTGTGATTGCTAAATCTGCTCGTTAGTAGGGGATGTAAAAAATGCCCCCCAATCTTCAAAATCATCAAGCAGGTACTCAATGTCAGTCATAACTTCCAAAAGCTACCCAAAGCCGTCATCTTTGCCTAGTCCTTGGCACCGCATTGTTTGTAAGTAAAGAGGTTGAAGTATCTCATGAATTTCAACAAGAAGCCGCCAATCCTCTGATGATAGGATTATCTTCTTGTCGCAGGCGAAGTTGGCTATTCTCTTCAAGTTGATTCTCACTGAGGAAGGCCCGAATGTGCGTTTACTTATCAAGGGCGCGGCTAATCATCATATATGTTGAATTCCACCTTGTATCATTATTCATAATGACTTCAAGCTCTTGATCATCAAGACCTAATGCAGTGGCGGTGTTTTCAAACCGTTCACTTCGTTCAATCGAGCTTCTGATGAACTTGACGATATTCCGAAGCTTGCCAACAGCGCCTTTCTTCCTCCAATGCTTGACTTCATCATCGAGGCGGCCTGTAAGGTCAAAAAGCTGCGACTCTTGCTCAAAAGCTTCATTATCCTCTCCATACAAGAAAGCCCGGCCAACGAGGTTCAAGATATGCCCATAGCATCTCATCCGCCGGTCAATTGCATCAGATGCCGAGATTGAGGGGTTAATATGCGAAAATAAATGCTGTACGCAAGTATCATTGTTCAAGGCATTGTCGCCAACAATAGTGCCGAGCTGATATTGAGTATCCCACTTTTGAATAACAGATACAATCGAGGAAGCCATATTTCTTCCACTATGAGAGCCATAGTGCTCCCGAAGAGATATTAGGCGTTGCTGCCGTTTCCCATATGAATTAATATAGTAGCCAGCGACAGCAATAATAGATAATCGATTCGGGGATGTCCAAAGGTCAAAGCTAATGTGTATCTCTGTTATTGTGTTATGAAGCTCCTTTATGACCTCTTCCCTCTTAATATTATATATTCGATCGAGAGGTTATCGAATAAATCGGGATTAAGCTGTTGTAGAAGACGGCGAAGGTATTTACTCCCAAAGATCGTGAACGGCACGTTCTTTTCAATAATAAATCCAACTGCAAGCTCTTGTAGCGCCTGCGCAGATGTAAATATAGTTCGTGCCCGCTTTAAGGGAGGAGGATCGTCGGATTCGGAACCTGCAGAGGATTGTGGGCCAACTTATTCTATGACTCGATGCCGTCGTCGAATATGATCTGTTGCCAAGGAAGTTGCAGATGCTTTGAACGGCTTGATACTATCACCAGCTTCGTCACAGCGGCGACAGACCCAGAAGACCTCGCCGAGCGAATTTGAATCCAATACTTCACGTACAAACAGTCCTTCGCTTTTAATCCAACTATTGCGGCCCCTGAGGCCCTTCTTTGAGATGAGGTCTTCGAGACCAAAGCGGCGGCCGTGCCAAGTTGCTGTTGGTAAGTTATTGGTGGAGTCGTCGACTTCAGGATTATATTCTAATGAAGGAACTGATGTTGTAGAGAGTTGTGCTGCAAAGCTAGGAGGCCTACTCCGTAGATGCCCTTAATAGTAGATGTTACGTAAATTCCTATCAGCTTATTAGTCAGGGGGGTTGGGTTCGAATCCTGCATCCCTTTGGGTGCGAAGTAGTGCACCCTATGTACCTGTATCCCCTTTTGTCTATTTTGAGGAGAGAATATCTAAATTCTAGCTCTTTGATTGGCTGCAGCTTTTGAAGAGTACTTAGGGTGCACCACTTCGCACTCAAAGGGATGAGCTCTTCATGTTACCAATGGTGAACTTTCGGGGCCACAATTGGCAATCGCGGAGGCGCTGCGAGGCTCGCAACGCCGCGCACCCGTCCAACTACTTCTAGTCAAAACCATTAGACGGGAAAGCAATTACGTAAATTAAGAGGAAGTCGTTAAACGTTAAAGCACAAAGGTAATATAATACCAACATCTAGGAAAGCAGCACATTAAAATCTAGGCAATTTCAGGCAGCCAGGCTTAGCCAGCCTATAAAAGTTAACCACACTAGGTAGTATTCGGAGTAGGGTTCACATGACGCCTTGGCCCCTCAAGACACGCTAGTGTACGGCCCGAAAGCGCCGAATTCCGTGGCTCGAAATCATTGGTTCATTTACTTGCATACGTATGTCCACTTTCCATTTATCCCTATTAAAGTGCGCCATTCCCTTCTTTACTCTCTAGCCTACATACCTCTGTCTGTTCAGTCGCCTTTGGTCAAACTTGTTTATGTCCTGTTGCGCGCTTCAGTCCAGTGTTACCAGATTCAGGTGCAAGAACTACGATTCTCGTTTCTAGCTAAATGGGAGTTCGTATTCTGGTTCGCGTTTCACTTGACTGATGCCAGCTCCAGGTGCAAGATCCATAAACAAGTTGATCGAATTTGACCGGGGGGGCTATATTTTACCTTTCACTGCTATTCTTCACCTTTTGATGTTTAGCACTCGGTAAGCACATTATCACTAGCTAATTTACATTGCCCTTTACTTACAAAATCCCCTAGCACACGTCCGGCATAAATCCTCTATCGCCATCCTTTAATTCTGTCGAGGTTGGTACTGGTCCGCTTAGATATACACTGTTCTATCAATCAGCGAGACGTGACATTAACTTCTTTCAGTCAAGCTAATAATGCTATCCAATCTGACCCAGCAACCTCCCCCGCCCAGTCAGGTCGCAGTCAATCGCAGCCCCTTGATTCTGTCGAGGCCGACATGAAGCTTCGAGATATCCGCTCTGGTGCCCCCTCTATTATATCAGGTCGCAGTCAATCGTCGCGCCTTGGTTCCGTCGAGGCCGGCACTGCTCCCAGTAGGTATGCACTGTTCTATCTACCAACGAGAAAATAAAGTTAACTTCATTCAGTCAAGCCAATGATACTATCTAACCTGACGAAGCAACCCCCCCTGCCCTAACACTTGAACCGTTTCCAGGTGGGAACTCGTATCAATTTTGCAGTCGTCTTTACTGGGAACTTGAAACTCCTGGCGATTTTCATTTGCGCATCGCCTATAACTCCTCTCGAGGCGTTTATTTCCGCATTGATGCCAGAATCCCAACCTCTTCTGGCTTTATTACTGCCTACATCATCTGGTTACTGAAACATATTAAAAGGCTTGGATTTACTAAATGGGCTACACCCTCGAAGTACCTGCTTCTCAAATTCAGATTCAACCTACCCCCCAGCCTGATGGCTCCGATAGAATGGACTCAGCACATCTCTGATCTCCAAGATATGAAGCGCCTGTTCACCCTTTGTCAATCCCGAAAGATCTTCTTTTAAGTCTCTTGTTCGGCCCGCGATCTCGAATGCATAAACTGGATTATACACGGTGTCCAGTCCCAGCGCCTGGGCTCTTATGACATTTGTCATTCTTTCCTCGGCGATTCCGGTAAAATTTTTGTTGTCGCGGATGATTTCCTTTGCTCTCGATCACCGTCTCCAGATTCCTCGGAATTATCACTTTCTGATCTATCTTCAGACACATCTTCGCGTACGTATTATCCGACTGAAGCTACTGGACGAGCATTAACGATATACTAGTAAAGAGATCGTTTCAAGGAAGCGAAACCAACCCCAAGAGAAGAGCGTTAGAGCCCTCGCTGCATGATATCATGCGTGTATTACAGGCACAAAGCCAAGATATCCGTGCATTGCGTAAACAAGGCGCAGACAGCGATGCTCGCTGGCGGAAGACACAGAAGGACGTGATTCACGCGGTTTCGAGGAATTCGGAGGAATTTAGGAAGGAGCAAGTTCAGGCAGTGTGCAGGAGCGGAGAAGCAGAGAAGCAGAAGCTGGAGGATGATGCAGCGGCGCAGAAGCAGCAGGTTGAGGATCGTGGAGAGCAAGAAAAAGCGAGAATCGATGCTCGTCAACAACAAGATGTGGCGAGGATCGAGGCTTATCGACAAAGGGAAGTGGCGAGAATCAAGGCTCATCAAAAGGAGATGGTGGAGATGATGCATTGCATGTCGAAGGCCGTCGCTTTCGAGGCAGACTTGGCAAGCGGTGACCAAAAATACAAGGATATTTTACAACGATCGGCATACAATGTCGCCACTACGCACACCAATTCGGCCTTGCAATAAGAAGGAAAATATGCTCTTATTTTCCCGTTGTGTGCGTACGCCTGTTTTTTCATCTCTCTTTTTTTGGTCCCCGCTTGCTTGGGTCGGATTGAGGATTAGGCGGTAGGATTAATTATGGGACCACACGAAGGGGGGACGCAGTGGAATATTGGGTCAGAAAACGTGAAACTTGGAAAACAAAACAAAATAAGTTGTATAAAACCACCGACCAGGTCCGATGCAATGAACCATGCGATTAAGAACTAACTGGTGTGTGCGTGAGCACGTCAATTGAACCGCCGAGTAAGACCGGCGCACATCACAGTGAATTAGTGACTGCAAAGGCGGCGCCGGCAGGAGTTGCGTTATTAGTCTTGTGTCGCAACAAAGGGAACAAAGCCCTTTGACCACTCGAAAGCGCAGTTAGCTTTCCTTAGTGTCTACCCACAGCCCTTACTTGGATAAGGATCGTAACCTTTGACATGTACTGAAGTGGCATCTTGTTGACTTCGGCAATCTTCACATCCTCTCTCACCGCGCCTTTTTCCACGGCCTGGTCAGTGGCCTTCTTGCAGGCAGCGTCGATAATCGCCTTCTCATCTTTGCCTTCAAGGATTTCGACTGTATCAACCTCACCAGATACCTTACCAATCGCTGCACCGATAGCATTGGCAGCCCATTGGTAAATGGGTTGGATACATTTCTCAACGCCAGCCAATTCATCGGTGACCAGCAAAGCCCCACCTCCAACCAAGAGAACTGTAGCTGAAGCTGCGGAAACTTTCATCTGATCAATCCCCGTTCTAGCTACTTTTTGATATCTTGGGAAGCAAGCTTGACGGCTGACCGGGGTATATCATGGACAAGACTAGGATCACCAAGAGCAGCTTTACCGGCCGCAACAACAACGTCAGTGGCAGTCAAGGTAGAGCCACCAAACACCTTTGCTCGTTTTTGGATAAAATGGCCGACAGATGCAGGGCCAACAGAGACGGATTCGGCGTCTAGAGTAACTGTGCTACCACCGCCTAGTCCGATAGACACAACTTCCGGCATGGAGAATGCCGTGCGGACGCCTGCAATCTCGAGGAACCCTGGAGCTTGACGGGGGAATCCAGATGGTAGCAAGGCACAAACGTCTGTTGTGGTGCCACCAATGCCGACTACCAATATTTGAGCTTGCTCACAGGATGAGCTGTCCGCATTGGTAATAGTACCATGAGGAGATGTGTCTTTGGAAGACATGCCATTGGTGGTCCCATGCACGCTATTTGAAGCTCCATGGCCCTGGCCAATGCTAGCCAAGAAGGCTGCACCTGTCATGCTATTTGTTGGGCCAATGGCAAAAGTCTTGATAGGTAAATCAGAAGCTGCTTCGATATCGATAAGCGTGCCATCATTCTGAGATAGATATAATGGGCAGCCAAGATTAAGACGTTTCATAGCTCGTTGAAAACCTTTCTTGACGCGGTGGCCGGTTCTCAAGATGGAGGCGTTTAAAATAGTTGCATTCTCACGCTCCAAAACCCCGATAGGACCGATATCATAAGAACAGACGACTTTGAGATTAGGTACGGTTTCAAGCATAATTTCTTTGCATCGTTCCTCTTGAATTTCGTCGTGGTCTAATGGGGAGAAAATGCCGACAAGGGCAACAGTCTTAACACCAGCAGCTGTAATGTCCATCGCCGCCTGGCGGATCTGCTGCTCGTTGAGCTCCGTAATCTGCCTACCATCCATCACTAGCCCGCCATCGAGATAGAACACACCACCATCCAGGATATGGCGAAGGCCAACGGGAAAGCCAGAAAAGGGTGGAATCTGGTGAGTAAAGGGGCCGCAAAGCCGCACCGCAACAACGCGATCCAGCCTTCGAGCATCGGCTTCCACAAGGGTGTTGATGAAGTGGGTAGTGCCAATAGTGACGCTGAGAACGCGGCTCTGGTCAATAGCAGAGCTACCCAGCACCGTTTTAATAGCTTCTTCAATGCCTGTGGTGATATCTGGCGTTGTTGGTGCTTTGTGAGTAGCGAGGACTCCCCGATTGGGGCTGGTCAGTGCCTTGATATCAATGATTGCCGCATCGGTATTGGTGCCGCCAATATCTACACTGATGCGATATAGAGACATGGCTGTTGAAGTGGTGGCCTTGGAGGAAATATAGAGGCGATAGACTCAAGTGCACCCACAATAACGAGTTTATTTGTCTAGAATTTGTTATTCTGTTTTTACACTGGAGAGAGCTAGGGTAATTGTCTTTAACGAGGGAAATCGGATTAAATAACCACTTGGAAGCACTCAGGGTAACAACCGTCGTCCGAGACTGGTAATACATGTGAACAATCAAGGGAATCATCCCCGCGCACACACGGCTAACTGCGTGGACCTGATTTAGCGACGAAGAGCTTACAAATGAACCCCAGTTAGCCGTAGATATGACAGCCCTTCAGACCTCGCAAGGCGTAAATTTAGCGAATCATTCGGCGCTACTAAAAAAAACCATTGAAGATATGAGGTTTCAGTTCCATCCGACGAATGCTGGCGGGTAACTTTAGTGTTTAGTGCTGTGGTAGTGTGTCTTTGGTTTAAGGTAAAGTAGTTCGTTCGCCGAAGCTTGCTTCGTTCGCCGTTACGTGCAGGGCTAATTCTTATCCGGCCGTGGACAACTTGTTGTGGGGACCAGACAACTGTCGCTTTTGGCTTATAGCGGCTTCAAATATTTCACAGACTCTTATTGTGGTATGAGATCTGATGGTTATAGTCTTTTATAGGTTCATACGGAGTAGTGACGGTACATATCGTTTAAGGCTTATGATGACGTGGACTATGATGTGCAGAAGTAAGTTAATGTTTAATTAAATAAAGGATATCTATATTGCGCCGACCTAGTTATAAACCTTTCTCAAATCTACAGACTTTGATGAAACAAAAGTTGTAGTAAAAGTTATGCATGATCTTACCAAGGGTATTCATTGTCTTTGCGATAGTGCTGAAATTTATCGTCATCTGCGCTGCTTGTCTCAACGGATACATCCGTTAACTTAATGATATGCTGTTGGCTGGAAGTCGAGTGTTCATCATCTAATCTATTCCATCTAACCCCTTCTTTCCGGCGAATGCTTGTCAATATTTCACTTTGCTTCCCACCAAGACTGTTTAATTGTGTTCCACCCTATAAGCGAGGAATAGTCAGCGATGTTTCAGAGCATCCTGCTGGGAGGGGGTTCTTACATCGGTTGTTCCTGGTCCAGACTTCATGTCAGACTTTCCAGATGAACCTTGATAGAATTTCTTGAAAAGGCGGCGCAATGGAGGCAATGAGCAACTGATTATACCCAAACCTGCCTCCAGGAGCGACCACAAGATTGTTGAACCCCAATTATCTACATCAATAATTGCTGTTAGAAATCCCAGTACGGGTTTTGCCTTATCCGTGGTAAATAGTAGGCAGCGCTTACAAAGAGATTCGTGTGGATACTTATCAGTATCATAAGCATGATAATATCCCAGGCGAACTAGACCAGCGGCACTACCAATAATACCCAAGCTGAGAATAACCTGTACTGAAACTTTCCTTCGCGTTGGCATTTGAAGACGTCGCAGCATGAAGAACGGGGTGATTGCGCAGGTCCAGTCCACCATGGCTAAAACAACGGAGCCGACATAACTAATGATGATCCAACCATCTTTGAGACGACAATAGCCACTTCATCCAATTATTAGCCAAGTAGAATTTAATTGGGGGAGTGTACCCAACCTACATTTTCTCGTTCCATAAGGCCGGAAGAGGCGAGCAGCTTGCGAACATTATGATTAAACACACAAGAGCATTGACAGATAGCAGGGCTATGTTCCCCCAAATTATGTACTCGTATTGTCTGGTAGAGCTAAGCCTCAGGATCATGATGGCCATGGCAAGCTTCGTTAGAATTGACGAGGCAAAGTAAATTATCTCAAACAAAAACATGTAGCTCTTAACCCTGACCTGATAATAGACGAGCATTCCATCAGGTACATGATCGTCATGAGCACCTAAACCATAGTAGGTTGCTAGAATGAGAAAGACGACAGAGGGAATAAGAGGAACCTGTTTCATTGTTAAATTGGCGGTAATAAGAAGATCAATGGGAATGTATCCTACCCAGCCAGCTACAGCGAAAATGTCATCCCAGCCCCATGCTCGCTGTGATCCTGAGAGTCGCACCCGCACGTAGACGCGCAGTGCAACGGTTATCGTAGCTAAGATGGTCACAACATATGTTATTGCTTGGATCGTCTTTGTGAAGCCGTGGACAGGTATCGGAGGCAGTTGATTGGCAATTGCTGATATACGCTCGCCTTCTTCGCTTCGACTCATCAACAAGGCCATAGCTAAGGGCCAAGGAAAGGCCCTTAGAGAGCTGCAGCGGAGAGGGAGCTAAGCGCAGCGAAGGCGAAATTTTGCAAAAGTCAACAAAAGGAGAGAAGAAAAATGTCTACGAGTGTTGCCTTCTGGGAACGAACGTGGTAAAAGTATTAAATCGTAGACGCCTAGGACTGTACCGGGTTCGTACCGTCAGCGGTGTGTTTGACAGCTGCTCAATCTTTGATCCCAGTACGAAAGTTCAACCGGCCCCCATTCGACTAGGACGTGATCGGCATGTTTGACGCATTCCCCTGACTGCCGTGCAGTACTCAATATCGTATCCTCTCCCAAACTCGTGTTCTTAGCTACAGCTTCTTTGGCCATCCTCTTTGAACTCAATAGCTGAGTCTTTTATCATCGCATCAAGATAGTCAGTGCTCTCCAGATTGTATAGTGATGATTTAACTTCTTTTTTGGCAATAGGGCTGAAATATATGCCGACTCTGCGAAGGAATCACAGTATTTGTCAATCCTTGCCAGGAGAGGAATAAATCATAGCTTCTTTGCGAGGTTAGGAGGCCGTTTAACTTGTTAATTTAGTGTATCCGGAATTTCTAGATTCCGCGACGTAGAAAGGGGGAAGGAGAGACCGGGTTATCCTGATGCTGACAATTTTAGTACTAATACGGAGAAAAGTCCGGCATTTCTTTTCCGCCATACTGAGCCATAAAATCACGTAAAAATCCCTCCACAAGGTCCACCAACGACGTCTTTACGACTACGAGTATGCAGATGTTGTTGGTTCAGACGTTGTTGGTTCAAGTAGACTAACTTCTATAGCAGGCCGTTGCTACTCTAAACCCCTGCTTGGGGCAGGGATTGGGATGCGATAGGCATACACTCTGTAGGAAATCATGTCATCCGGGTGAATAGAGCTATTCCGCGCAACCCCTGAGTGCAGAAGCTGGAGAAAATTTATCCGGCGATAAAGAACATTTGACAAATGCAGAAGTCGTTGCAGTTGAAATGTGGCTCCGTCCGAACGACAAATTGCTCTCATAATAATAGATTCGAAGTAGCCATACTTTTCCTTACCGCTGAAAAATCATGTAGACGAATGGGTAACTCTTGACAAGTATGTTTGAATTCTTGTTTAGTCCTTCAAAGGCACCCGAGCCTGTGCCGACCGACAAGATTGTCCCGGTTGGCTTCTTTGATGACACTATTATCTTTAGGACGTTTGTGCTATATACATTATTCGTTTTCGACGATGTACTGGACCCTCAGCACTTACGCACCTCTCTGGAGCGTGTCGTAAGCCGCCCTGGCTGGAACAAGCTGGGTGCTCGACTGAGAAGAAATGTGCGGGACAAGACCGCTTCTCCCCCCTTACGGCGAGGCCAATATATCTAACAGCTGCGCCCTTATCATTTAGGATCGTGGACAGCTTGAGCATCATATCCCGGACAGCTTTGATCCAGATCGTCCGGCAGTGGGATTTGAACATGTGGACCATGGTGCTTTAGCTGTAGAAGACCACCCCGCGGGATCATGTATTCCCCATCCTCCCCGCAATGGCCGACCAGCAATTGTTGGAGATCCTGATAAGCTCTCAGAGTTCATCTACGGCCAGGATACACCTAGAAATCTCGGTGATTACATCTATACCGATCGTCCTCAGCTTGGTCTGCGAGTTGTCTCGTTCAAGAATTCGACAATCGTCGTCCTCCATTGGATACACCTTACTTTTGACGCGATGGCGAAAAAGTCTCTCCTTGATGCGTGGATGCTCATGCTTCAGGGTAGAGAAGACGAAATTCCAGAGCCGCTGGCTCCCGACGAGTATATTTTGGAGCACTGCGGCAAGAAGCCTACGGAGGCCCATGTCCTTGCGGAATATCACATGTCCAAGCCCGGTCTTGTCTGGTGGGTGCTTCAGAACTGCTACAACCTGGTGGTAAAAGAGCAAGAGCATCGTATGGTCTGCGTGCCCGCTGATTATCTCACGAAATTGAGAGAAAAGGCTCTCGCGGAACTTGCTACTCAAGCCACCAGCGAGAAATGGGAGGCTCCATTCTTGAGCGAAGGAGATATTCTAGTAGCTTGGATAGCTCGCTTGGCAATTGCTAATCTTCCAGAGCATTCAGAAAAGCCTGTAAGTAGTTGTTCCTTGATACATATTCTGGAAGCCACTCAACATTCGGCTGCTAAACTTGCTATTTGCAGATTGCTGTACAACAAGCATATCAATGGCGGCCGATTTTGAAGGATCTGATACCAGACAAGCGACCATTCCTCAGCAACTGTGTTGGGTTTCTCGTTACTCTAATGCCAGCTAAAGATGTGCTTCAGAAGCCGCTTAGCTATCTGGCATCCCAGATCCGCCGGTCGATTAAGGAGCAAGGCTCTCGGGAACAAGTCGAAGCATACACCTCGTTGATCCGACTTGACCCAGCCAACAGGGCGCCTCCATTTTTTGGCAGCACGTCGATGCAGTTACTTATGTTTTCCAATTGGCAAAAAGCCAACGTGTACGCAACTGATCTATCAGCCGCGGCCGTGACACCACGGCGCACGCCGCTCACACCATCCTACGTCCAAAGCGTACAGGGCCCATATAACTTCTCTGATGGAATCATCATCGTGGGCAAGGATGTTGAAGGTAATTATTGGTTTTCTGGAAACAGAGCAAAAGGCCTTTGGGACATGATGGAGAAGAAAATGCAAGAGCAGGTAATTTAAGTCAGCATTATGACTACCCTCCTGAGCCGGTTATCGCGAGTTGTATTTTGTATACATGTACGTAATGCGAAAATTTCACCACTTGCCTTCAAATTCCGACGTTGTTTAGCGTAGGGAACAGCCGATGCTCCATTTACTAAAGATCAGGGAATCAGATGCAAAGGCGATGTCTTTAACATAACAAAAAGTTGGACAATGAAAATTTTTGCAACGTAACGAAGCATAATGAAGCATTTTTTAGTTACGAAAGTCAGTGATTAGGATCATATCCAGCATATCTCTAGAGTGAATTTATCATTTGGTTGTACAATAACATTGACTATTGTCTCGGTGAACGACTCGCTCACCGGAAAGCTTCTATCTTCTCACCCCGAGCCCAGATCCCTGTTCCGAAATTTTATGTACCCATGAATGTGCACCATCGCATCCTATCGAATACTATGCCAGGACCAGCTCCTCCACACCCAACTGGGTGTTCTGCGGATATGCTGGCTTTGATCATCCTCCCGAAAGCCGGTCTTGTGCAGGTTTTCATTGATGTTACCAGGGCTCTTTGAACCAACATCGCTTGCTTCGTCAAAATATGTCAGTGTAGCCATCACAAGATAGACATCTTGATCATTGACAATAATTTCATCGATATAAAGGAGATATCAGCCTCTTTTCGCCTCGCACTAAACCAATAGTGGAGGCAGGATGGAACTAGCACAATTGTTGTAGAAAGAGGATCGTGAAGAATTTTGTTTTGTAGCAAAGCATGCTACTTGTACAATGGCGCACAGGGGCAAACCATCAAGTTCTAGAGCCACTACCGTCTGATAGGCTTGAAAAGGGGCATTTTGAGCTGAGCTGATGCTATTGAGCTTAGTTGAATTAATATCTAATTCGTGTAAGCCATAGTGTGGTCATGTACTGAGTAAGCCGTAAGCGAATTGGCAAATATCGCTCCAGTTCTGCGGTCATTCTCACCCTCCCTTTTGGTAACTGATAGCGGAATGGCTCACTACTGGGTGCGGAAACGTTTATTAGCGTAACATGGCTGCTGCGGACACAGGTAAGCTTATTTACAGAACAAGGGGAGAATCAAAAAGAAGTTGTAACTAGACAATGTCTTACTAGATCGCGAGGCAAACTACAATACTATAATCACATACTAGTGTGAGAAGTCGACATCGGGTTCATGCCCAGATTGCAAGATACAGGGCAAGGAGGAGACGGAATCAATACGTAGACAAGTAATATATAGTAGAAGTATACGCCAATTCTCTTATTCGAACAGGCTAATCAACAGCTAAACTCTTTCGGCTAATTCGCCTACACACTGAAAGCCAAGCTAAGATACACGCCTAGTCTAGATTTCAAACTTGCATCGATTTCAAATATTGAATATGATAAAGCTTATTAAACACTAGCAGGTGTGGCTTACAGGGACTATTCTTCTTGGCAAGGAATGTGTCGAGATATGTCGCTCAAGCGTGGCGGTCTCGGCAATTCAAAGTGCCCATCTAGTCTCGCAGCGGGATTATAGTCCGGTTCTGTGGAAGCCGAGCAACCGAGCTAACCGGCCGGAATCCAAGCCCTGTGGGATTGACCCCAAGACCAGTGGCATTGAGTGCAAGCCCTGTGGAATCAGAGTATGGTCCGCGTTATTTTTAGACGCTGAATCCACCATCCAGTGAATGTTAAATAGCGGGAAGTATGTCTTGCTAAGAAGTATAATCAGCTGTAGTACCTGTTCCTCAATAAACGATTCACTTCTACAACTTTTCGTCAGGTGTATTAGTGACATTAATGACGAATCATTTTAACATCATGTCTGAGGCCGAGACACATTATGATTTCATTGTCGTGGGGAGTAAGTTGTCTCTAGATTGTCCTAGGCCTATACATTGCTAATTATCGCCAGGTGGCCCAGCGGGATGCGCTACGGCGAGCGGTCTGTCCCGCTCACCTAAAAAGCCATCTGTACTCCTCATTGAGGCTGGAGATGACCATACACAAGCCCATCTCCGTGTCGATGGGCAGCGATGGACTACATTCACCCAGCAATCTATGAACACGGGTTATCAGACAGCCCCGCAGCCCAATTGCAACAACCGAGTCATAGCCTATGACCGTGGGCGTGGTTTAGGAGGTTCAAGTACGATAAACTTTGGAGTGTGGACTACGGGGCCTCGGGATGACTTTGATGAATGGGCTAGGCTGGTTAACGATCCTGCCTTTGCCTGGGATAGCATGCAGAGCCGATTCAAGATGTTAGAGACATTCCATTTCGAAGTTCCGACTGGAACGGATCCATCTAGTGTATCACCCAAGACAAACGACCATGGATCTGCAGGGCCACTTCACGTTGGTTACGCCTCAGAATGGGAAAGGGATATCCAACCCCTACTGCAGACATTTCGGAATATGGGGTATCCGGTCAACCCGGACCATAATTCAGGAAATCCTCTTGGGATGTCGGTACTGATAAATTCGGCTCATAGAGGTCTTCGCTCCGTGGCTGCAGATCTGCTGCAGCCCAAGCCAGATAATTTAACCATCGTCACGGGATCAGCCGTCCAACGGGTACTTCTTGACGGGAAAAGGGCAGTCGGTATTGACTCAAATGGGAAACATTGTATGTGCAACCACACAAGTTTATATCGACGGATGCTGACAATCAGTTAGACTTTGCCACTCACGAAGTCATTCTTTGTGCTGGCGCCCTAGACTCTCCCAAAATACTCCTGCATTCTGGTATTGGGCCCGCGGATCAGCTTTCCAGGTATGACATCCCGGTGGTTCACGATGTCCCGGCTGTCGGGCAGGGTCTTCGCGACCACGCATTTTTGAATTTGGTCGTTCGGCGAAACGAGTCGGATAATGACCGCCGCTCCTTTTATGGCAGCCAAGAAGCAATGGATGCCGCTCAGGAGCAATGGAATCAAGACAGAACGGGCCCATGGTCTGTCTTCGGATGTGAGAACCTGATTGGCTTTTTTAAGTCAGACTCTGTCAGCTCGTCTATGGAGTTCCAAAATCTGCCTCCCTCGCAGAAAGAATTTCTTCTCCGGGAAACTGTCCCGCACTATGAACTCCTGACTCACTTCCCAATTCACTACTTCATACCAGGATTTGCGCCAGAAAACCTCAATTACGAGACTCTTTTGATATTTCTACTAAATGAGCAAAGTCGTGGGGAGGTGACGTTGCAGTCAGCTGACCCTAACGTGCCACTCAAATTTGATCCCAATTTTCTTTCTCATCCCTTCGACCAACGAGTGTGCATTGAGGCACTACGGGCTGGCATGGCGGTCATTAGAAACCCGTTATTTGCCAAGGGTAGCGAAGCTGACATCGTTGTCCCGAAAGTGGCTACCTCCGATCATGGTTTGCTCCAATTTTGGAGAGAAAACATGACCTCGTCTTGGCATATGGTTGGCACTGCGAAGATGGGGCGGCTTGGCGACAGAGATGCTGTGGTCGATGCCAACTTCAAGGTTTTGGGTCTTTCATCTTTAAGAGTAGCAGATAACAGTGTGCTACCGATTCTGCCAAATGCTCATACTCAGAGCTCGGCCTATGTTACTGGAATGACGTGCGCGGAGAAGTTGATAGCGGAGTACCAATTGGATCAACTGTACCTATAAACACAGTACAATTTCATCACTGAAAGGCAAGGGTACTTTGAGGATTTACAAATGATGGATATCTTTGGGGACATCGTTATACTTCGAACCCAATATTACCTACGTCAAATGGAATCGTAGTGATTCATGATCGCCATCATAACAGCCATTATTGACATGGGAGAAGCGATATCTAAAAGAGATTTGAAAATAAAATGTAGTTTATACCTGAAATGAATTAGCACGTATGTTGAAGGGTTGTTTTAGCTGCTGAAGGCCTCGGTGGGCTTGCCCACTGTGTACGTACCGATAGGACAACATTTGCGCTCTAACTGGTCGCAGGTTTCCATACTTTGTGCAGAAATCTTCTCTGGATTCCATCTCCGCTAGATTGCATCGAGTAATTGGACCTTGTTAAATGCCAACCTGAAGAATTGGGAAATAGTCCATGCCCCTTTCCTCCCATTTTGCAGGCCGACGAATGAGTTTAGCTACACTGTCCATACCTTGTAATTTATTCCTCTCATATTACAATGTTAGATATTTGTGCAGCTGAGTTGAAGCTGATTGATATGCGAGGCTATGCATGGAAGAATACATTGCAAAGAGTTCAAACGTATACACAAACATCAGTGCAGATGTGAAAAACTCTTGTGATGTTAAAATATCGTAACGATACATTCAAGGATATGAGATATGTAGTGTTACAAGATGTTTAAGAACTCTGGAACATACTATTCTTATGGCTACAACCACGGTGACGTTGGCAGGCGAATGTCGATCTCGGTAGTAAGATCCGCAAGCTTTTGAGATCCTTCATTAAATGCTCAATCCTGCAAAAGCGTGTGCGATAAGAGTATTTGTTTCTTGTTCACTGCCACCTGTTTCGGAGTTAGCCTTTCGCTTGCATCCGTGCTCCTAAGTTTGCTGCTTCTTGCGCGTATTTGCATTTCAATCTCATTGCCTCGCCAAACTTGAGCACAACAAATGGGAATGGCAAGCATGCAAGCGTTAAGAAAGCATGTATTGAGCTTGCCCAGGGTATGCCAAGGTTACCATACATCTGGTCTGCGAACAGTGGGAAAGCCACGCCAAAAAAATGCCCTGAGCATTGCCGAAGCCCCAAGTACCGATGCCGCATATATGGTGTACGAGTCAATCAAGTAGTTGAGGCAGGATAGAAAGACCAGAACGCAACCGAAACCAATCGGAGCAGAAAGAGTAATACTGACTGCCCAGTGTATACTTGGCGAATTGGTCCACGCGGATGCGAACATGCCAATGGGTAAAGCAACGGCACCAACAGCTCCTTGGGGCAACCTGGACTCGGGCGTCGCCGGCTAACCGAGTTTCTTATATCGGCTGTCATCGATAATGGCATATATAAGTCCAAGTATCATACCACAGATAAGGCCTAAAAATGCCAAACCTCCTAGGCCTTTACTCCATCCTCGGCCACGCTGATAGACAATTGGCAATGCAGGCATAAACATGTAGATTGTCCCATATATTATCGCCAGATAAGTGGCGGCGATTAGCACGATTGGCTCGCGAAAAAGAAGAGTGCAGGGTCGCATTAGAGCTTTGCGAAAGATTTCATATGATGCTGCTGTGTCATGATGCTGCTGCATGACGCTTTTGTATGACTTCCCCGTCTCTTTAGCAAGACGCGCTGCTCTTTGACGTAATACCACTGGTCCATATGACTCCGGCACAAGAATCGAACCGGCAATCCATATGATGCCGATAAAGATGTTGCACACACCTTACACCCACCTCCAACCGACGTTCATAGAAACAAAGCCGCTTACAATAGGGCCTAGAACAGGCCCCATAAATGGTGCTGCGCAGAAGAAGATCATTGCCAGCCCCCGTTGTGCCGCCGGGAACATATCAGCAATGACTTCGCCTGAGTTTGTCAATGGCGATGCACCAAACATTCCAGTAAGAAACCTGAAGACTTAGAGCCGTGTCATGGAGCTTGCGCCAGCTGAAGCAGCCACAAAAGCTACCACGTAGGTATGTGTAGTGATGAAGAGAATTCTCCTGCCATACAGCTCCAAAAGGGGTGCCCACAAGGCCGTCCCGATAACAAAACCGAGTAAATAGAGAGATATCCCGAGAGCAAAAATCTCCAAGCTGCAATGAACTTGTTCAAGAATTTCTTTTGCCGAGCCAGAGTAGGCGGGGGAAGTGAGCGTAATCGCTAATACTGAGGCGGTTACAACGAATATGATGAACCATTTCTTGATAGATGAGAAGTTCATGGAGTTTCCCAGATCACCATTGAGGGATTCAACAATGAAAGGATCAGAGGATGAGCCCATTCCATCATAATAGTCGCCGTTGTGGGGTTTTCTTTGCTTGGTTGTTCAAAGCCTAAGACTGTCATGGTTGCTTTGGCCGGGCTTATTCTTTGAGGGACTGCAACCAGATTCAGAATGGAAGTAGCTGCATGTATGAAAATGGATGCAGGATATATATAAGAAATGCTGTAAAAGTGTCGGGGGGGGGGGGGGGGGGGGGGGGGGGGGGGGGGGGGGGGGGGGGGGGGGGGGGG